>NC_090748.1:34974759-34979759 GCF_036898095.1 Palaemon carinicauda
CCTTAGGCCAGTCACCATGGAATTCGGGGAAGTCCCGATACAACCATCTGCTGCGACGATGATGTGGGTGAAGGATGTGGATCCGTCAGGGCATGATACATTGAAGCCGTCCTTGTCGTATTGTATCCACGAGCCATTATTTAGTCTGCAATTGAATTCTTTATTGTCAAAGGGATAAAGCTTATCCAGACAATTTTCACTTGTATGGGAGAGAGCACCGTCTAGCACTATACCTAACTCGCATGAATCCATTAAGTTTTTACGGAATTCAAATGAGTCAGCTGTACATATTTTTCTATCCATTACGTCTGAACAGTGAGTTAATTGATTTAAGTCTTTAATTACCGTATATGTTTCCTTGTCTGGGGAAATCAATACGTGTCCTGTCAAACTGGATATTACTGGATTTGAGTGATTCGTCATGAAAGTCGGAAATGGTGATATCCTGTAAGATTGCCAGGCATCAGAAGAATCAAAGGGAATTGTAATCCTAATCTTCTTATTATCTACGTTTACTGTAATTAGGCTGTAATAAAATTCTAACCTATGTTCGTCTAACAAAGGAACATAGCCTAGTTTATCCCTTCCGTTCTCCAGAACTAATTTTAAGTAACGTATAGGCAACAAATGGGGCGACAATACACCTTTAGTTGCTAACGTGATAGCTTCTACATAATCCTTGGATTTCTCAATGAAATGTGCAATTCTGTTATTAATGTGATCTATCTTTGAATCATAATACGTTAATGTTGCCAACAAATCCTGTACTTCCATAATTTGAACGATATTATCTGAATGTTCATTTAACAAATCCATAATTTTATTGATTGAAGCTAACTGATCCCTTAGTTCTGACATAATCAATTCATCTTTATGAGTCAAGAACTCAATTTTCTTATTTTGATTACTAATTTTAAGACGATTGGAAATTCCTAAACCTAAACTTGCAACAGACCCAAAGATGCTTAATGCAGCATAAATGAACGGATTCCGTCTTTCTTTATGTTCGTGTCCTACAGTCCACATCAAAAGGTCATAAGCCAAAGATCCTGTCTCGCCAGTCTTATTTTTTCAAGTCATCAGATAGCATCTCTGCAACTTTTAATGTTGATCCAAGCAAACTCTTAGTAGTCAAATGAAAATGTCTTCTATGCAACTCATCCAATGATGCAGAAAACCTTGAAATGGCGGTTCTTAAGCTAGTGACATCATTCTCTTGAAGAAAAATTGCTTGCATATGCACTTCGACAATTACGTTGGTTGATGTAATAAAAATGTCTTCTTGTCTTTCAACTATATTGCCATATTTAAAATATATATTTTTAGTCTTAGAACTCATCCCATACGAGAAAAATGTCTGAGCGAACAATATCACTCCCAACAACAAAAAATTCATCTTGGAAACCTGTAACGAGAAAAAATATATGTAATTACTCCTGTATTAAAAAGAAAACTTTTAGTCACACAAAATAAAATTTTTCCTCACTTCTTTTCCTCTCTTTTCTTTTTAATTTCTTATGTGAGACAATGGTACTATTCTCTCATCCGTGGGTTGGGCTACGTTTTGAATTCTAAACCTATTGGCCGTTAATGTTTCCAAAATGTTAAATGGGCCTTCAAACTTAGGTGTTAGTTTATAGTTGAGCCCTTTTCTGACATTGATTTGAATATAGATGTTATCACCCACGGTATATGTTTTAGTTGGTTTCGCTATTTTATCATGATTCCTTTTCATTATGATTTGTGATTCTTTTAAATTCTTTCGAAGGATATCATATCGACTTATACTTGCATTTATACATTCTTTTAAAGGATTTGATAGATTAGTTGTAGGCGTTAATACATGGAAAGGTGTTCTAACTGGGGTACCATATAATGCTTCATGCGGTGACATTTTAATTGATATATGATATGAATGATTCAGAGTACTCAGTGCCGCCGGTATTGCAATATCCCAGTTGGGGTCTGATCCCCCTAGTGTTACCCTCAATATATTTAATATCTTCCTATTTGCTCTTTCCACTAGCCCATTCGACTCTGGGTGATATATCATGGTATTAATCTTCTTTATGTTGAGGAATTCACACAATGAGGTAAGAAAGTGATTATTAAATTCACCACCCGAGTCTGAGATTATCATGTGTGGAATTCCATGTTTACAAATGTAACACTCGTAAAACTTCCTAGCGCATTCAATCGCAGTTTTAGTTTTAAGCGCTATTAGTTCTGTATATCGAGTTGAAGCATCTATAATTACTAAGAGGTGCTTATTTCCTCTGTCTGACTCGTAAAATCCTGTTAACAAATCTAAATGTATTCTTTCAAAGGGTTGATTGGGAACAGGATAAGCTCCTAGGCTGACAGGTGTTTTCGTATGCCCTTTGTTTTCCTGACATGTGCGACAATTACTATGTGTCTTTTTATATCTGTAAGCATTGTATGCCAATAAAACAATGATTTGGCTTTCTGTGACATTAATGAGAACCCAGGGTGTCCATGTAATGGATTTGAATGCAACCAATTTAGGACAGTGGAAATAAGTGAGTTTGGTACTACTACCTGGTCGTTAGTTACATGTGGTGTATTGCGGGTTTTCCTTGTCACAGTCCTACACAGAATATTATCTTTGATTATATAATTCTGCTGCTTATACTTTATATATTCATTTTCTTTATGATTGCCTTTCAAAGCATTTATAATTGTTTCTATTTTCTGATCTTTTCTTTGCTCAGTCTGTAACAATTCAGCACTCCAGCCTAAATCTTCTTGTTCAGATATTGTTTTTACAATAGGCATGGATGTTGATATATCTATTAATTCAGCTAAAGGCTCCGTACAAGATGACACGGGGTTGCGTGATAATGCATCCGCAATGATATTTGCTTTCCCAGGTAAATACCCGATTCTTGCGCCAAAATCTTGAATGATCAAATGCCACCGAGTTCGTTTAGGGCTGTGATTGAAGCCTTTAAAGAACTCTGTTAGTGGTTTATGGTCAGTAAGAACCTTAACGGGATAACCGTAAATTATGAACTTAAAATGCACTAGCGAATTAACAATAGCTAGTCCTTCCTTGTCTATTACTGCATACTTACTTTCGGAAGTTCTCAATTTTCGAGAATAGAAAGCTATCGGGAAAAACTGTTTATCATATTGCTGAAGCAATACCCCTCCTACTCCTAAGTCTGAGGCGTCTGTTGCAATGAAGAATTCCTTACCGAAGTCAGGAAATTTTAAGATAGGAGAACTACACAGTTCATCTTTCAAAGTATTAAACGCCTGTTGATGTTGCTCAGACCATATGAAATCTACGCCCTTCTTCGTAAGATCAGTTAAAGGAGCGGCTATTATTGAATAGTTGCGTATAAAACGCCTGTAATATCCACTACAACCCAGAAATTGCTGTATTCCCTTGACATTAGTAGGTATGGGAAAATTACGTATAGCCGACACCTTATCATGGACTACTTTAAGACCTTGGCTTGAAACCATGAAACCCAAATATATTAATTCTGTTTTGAAAAACTCACACTTACTAATCTTTACCCTTAAGTTATGTTGTCTTAATCTCTGTAGTACTAGTTCTAACTTACGTAGATGTTCTTCTAAGGTGTTGGAAAAGATTACAAGATCATCCATATAGGCATGCAATATATCCCCTAACAAGTCTCCAAACACTATGTTAATCATTCTTGTAAATGTTATAGGAGCACAACGTAAACCAAAAGGCATCCGTAAAAATTCATAATGTCCCCTGGCTGTGCTGAAGGCTGTGTATGGGATACTATCTTCTTCTAATGATATCTGGTGAAAGCCTTTAAGTAAGTCCAAACTGGTAAAATATTTATTCTGACCTAACAAAGACAAAATATCGTCAGTACATGGCACTGGGAATCGATCAGGGATCGTTTCCTCGTTTAGACGACGAAAGTCGACGCAGATACGCCATGTTCGATCTTTTTTTCGGTACAACTATTAAAGGAAAATTATAAGGGCTATTTGATTTTCTAATGACTCCTTCCTCTAACATTTTACCTACTTCATCATTTATTTCATTCTGGAATTTCATAGGGAGTCTGTACGAGGGTACATATATAATTTTCTGCTTGTCTTTTAACCTTATTTGATGCTCGATCACATCTGTTTTTCCTAAGGATCCATCCGTAGTGGAAAAGACATCTGTATATTTAGTTAAAAGTTCAAAAATTTTCTGCTGAATTTCTTCGTCTTGAATGTCCTTACTGATTTTATTTTTAATAGATCGCAAAAGGGACTCATCCGCAACTGATTGAGAGTGATTGATTTCAGCAACGGTAAGAATACGATGTTTATAAACTTCTACATCCAAGATATGTTGATTTTTGTGAATTACTAAAGTGTTATTTAAATGATTACAGAATTCGATATTACATTGCTGATGTGAGCCTACTGTATAAATAGCTTGTGTGACAGACAATCCGTTAGTTTTCAAAGTATCGGAAAGGATTAATATTTCAGATCCTGGTAGTGTTTTCTTTATTTGCACTATTAAATTCGAAGGTATGTTTGGTTCGATATATTGCGTGCAAGATGATATTACGGGTGAACGAGAATTCTGCTGGGTCGCGTATATTATTTCTTTATTAGTGAGACAAGTTATTGGTTCTTCAACGTACGTTACGGTTACATTTGTCGTCTCCTTTTTATCCAAAACTGACTTTAAGGTATTAGAAGACTTATAGAATTTCCCTTTGATATACACGCCGTGCTTGGCAGGAGCTAAGATAATGTTTTGATTTCCCATAGATGGGTATCCTATAATTACAGCTGGATACATATTAATGTTTTTCACAACAACAAATGTATCGGCAAACGTGCGATTACCGACTCTGAACTGAATATGAGTTATGCCTATGACGTTTAATTCATTATTTCCTATACCTGAAAGTATAATTCCTGATTTTTCAATCGGAAAGTTCGAAAACTACAAATGATGCGTCTTCAAATCCATAATATTACGT
>NC_090748.1:34999759-35014759 GCF_036898095.1 Palaemon carinicauda
ATTAATATTATTCTATCTGTATTTATTTTCCAAATTTTGCTTGGTTTTTATGCTTTTCCATCTAATTACAATTTTCCTTTTATTGAATTTTCCTTTTATTTCAGAATTTTTTGTTTTCTATTTTTTAGATTGATTACTAAATTTATCTTATATATTCCATTAATCTGTTGATCTATTTAAAATGTTATTTAAATTTTTTCTATATATTTATAAATTTCTTCATTTTTTATTATTCATAATGTATCTCCCAAATTTCTACGATAGTTTTCTTCATAGTTCTGATTATATTGATTTATCTTTTGACATATTTTTTTTTATTATTATTTATCTTTGTTTACTTAGGTGTACAAGATTAAATTGCATTATTTCTTCTTATTGTATGTAATACCTACTAATGTTTTTCATTTTATTTCATGTAGTTTTACTTCCCTTTTTTATTTGTGTCCAATTACAATTTACGAAACCAATTAAAATTGTATATATTAACATACTATTTAAAAACTTATTATCTCAAAATATGCATTATTACTCAGCAAGCGGATAATCTATAACTATATCCATATTCTATTCCATTTTTTGATAGTAGATTATGACTCTATACAGGTTAAAGTTAATTTGTTCAATACTTACTAGGGAAAAGATCATACAGTGATAAAATGATGAGTTGAATATGGTTATCGATCACTTTTCTTAGTGTGACATCACATCAAGCGGTAGATTTCGCGATATCTAAAATCATATAATGTGATGCCAGGTAAAAAAAGAATTCAACCTTTATCCACTTTCTAAAAGTAAAAAAGTGGTGTTTACTTACAAGAATTTACTTTTTTATTACTTAATTAGATGAAAAAAAAAATAACAAAACATCAATGGTAACGTAGTAAACTGAATCAATTGCTTTTTCACTGATCCATTAGTTAAATATTTTAAATTTGTGGTCACTTATTTCTAAGCAAATAAAAAAGTAGAAATTACGCTTGGCAGAAAGTGTCAGCATGAAACTGTTGGTGTTATTATGGTTTATTACTGTTAGTATGGAGGATGCCTTATGACAGTTGTAGTAGATGAATTATCTGTAGGACGTAAATACTATACGCATCAATGTAGTTTCATTAATTCACTTTTACTTTATTTATATAGCCTTCCGAATTATCTAAAGCTTTAATATGAATGGTAACCTTAGACACTACGTCGAATTACCTATTTTGCGGTATATTACAAAAACTAATCAAATATTTTATCTATCTTTTTAATATTAATCATCCTATCTTTCAAAAGTACATCAAGTTAATTTGCTGTATGTGTGTATTTATGTAAGCTTGTATGTATGAATAATAGAACAAAATATAGCACCTAACGTCTTCTACTCTCCTAAAGCTTGTCTCGCTTACACTCGGAGTCATACTAATTCTGTAAATAGACACCACCACTGATCGTGTCCACATGAACGATCCAACAAAAGAGAAAAACAAT
Organism: Palaemon carinicauda; assembly: GCF_036898095.1. NCBI lineage: Eukaryota > Metazoa > Arthropoda > Malacostraca > Decapoda > Palaemonidae > Palaemon > Palaemon carinicauda. The sequence continues at coordinate 35,001,233 of NC_090748.1, forward strand.
ATGTTTATATATATATATATATATATATATATATATATATATATATATATATACATACATATATATATATATATATATATACATATATATATATATATATATATATATATATATATATATATATATATATGTATATATATATATATATATATATATATATATATATATATATATATATATATATATATATATATACATATATATATATATATATATATATATATATATATATATATATATATATATATATATTTTATATATACATATGTATAAGTATACATATATACATATATATGTATATATATATATATATATATATATATAAATATATATATATATATATATATATATATATATATATATATATATATATATATATATATATATATATGCATATATACATGTGTGTATATATATATATATATATATATATATATATATATATATATATATATATATATATATATATATGTATATATATATATATATATATATATATATATATATATATATATATATATATATATATATTATATATTACAACATCGGCTAGGTTACAAAGTATTTAATTTGTTTGTATTATGAATGGCTGAGCAACGAGGAAACCCAGGGAGTGTCACCACTTGAACTTTCTAAGCTCATAAGCAGTAGGCCTAAGCCTGCCAGTCATATCATAAAAATAAGTAATTGGAAGAAATGCCTATCAACATCACTGAAATAGAGAAAAAGGTACAATAGGGAATATATGAATATACGCCCATAGCAACAACAGTGAATTAAACTTGGAGTCTATTCTTTTTTTCGAATGGTTGCTTATTTTTCACTGGATTGGTTTGGATGTTATTACCCATAGATTAAGTATTTCTTCCAGGAGATTGTCAGTTGCATGACCTTTCATTCCAAAAGCCGACTTGTTATTTATCGATTAACCTCTAATCTGTTTGGTTTAAAAAGAAGGATAAGCCATGGATGGAGAGCTTTTGTTGACCAAAATGAGATTATGAATGTAAAATGTCACTTCCTCTACAAACTTATGCGTCACAAACTTAATAAGATTACTAGCTTTTAGAGGACCTTTTCGAATAGACCTTATGTGTATGTTACTGCATTCGATATCAGATCCTAACGCATTCGGAGGTCCACATCTGGCCCTGTGGTCCAGCTGAACATCTTACCTTCAAGTACTGGCTTTCGTAATTGAACACCTTTCAAAGCTACGACAATTACACTACGCAACTACCCTACTCTCTCTCTCTCTCTCTCTCTCTCTCTCTCTCTCTCTCTCTCTCTCTCTCTCTCTCTCTCTCTCTCTCTGTACTGTAGGTTAGTATAAATAACATCATAGTCTATACTCGAATAAAGAATATTTAATAAATCACCAAGATTCCATTACATTCCAACAATAATAAGGTTAGAGTTCTCTTGCTTGAGGGTACACTTCGGCACAATATTCTATCTACTTTCTCTTCTTCTTGTTTTGTTAAAGTTTTTATAGGTTATATAAGATATATCTATTTTAATGTTGTTATTATTCCTTAAAATATTAAATTTTTCTTTGTTTCCTTTCCTCACTGGGCTATTTTCTCTCTTGGGCCTCTGGGCTTATAGCATCCTGCTTTTCCAACTAGGGTTGTAGCTTCGCTTTTAATAATAATAATAATAATAATAATAATAATAATAATAATAATAATAATAATAAGGTGCATAAACCAGCAATATGACGAGACACCAAAATGTTCACTGCGCACCATAGACTTGTAATTCCCAGAGCGCGTCTTTTCTTTGCTACATTTAGTTGGTGTGAATTGAGCAGGGAGATACATAATTCAACGTGTTGTAATGCGTCTAGCATTTTTTCAATATATATCATTCACTATGTAAAGTTATAATGAGCTCATGCTGCAACTGCATCCCTTTGAGATGCAGTCGTCCTTTTCGTTGTCACACATTTCTGACGTCACTAAAGGGAGATGGTCTATACTACCTGAATTAAAATTTTCATTATCGTGCTCTTTCTTTGATGTGTTTACGCATTGCCTATATTAGGACACCGTCTTAGATATGCACATTTATTTTCATAGAAAAAGAAAACTAAATGCATATTGTGCCTCAGTGTTAGAAACTTATGGATTGAATAGTATTATCACCTAAATGGTTAGCATGATAACTGGCATACCCAGCTAATCACTTCGACACTAGGTAAGGTGGCAATAATTATTTCAAGTATTAAGATTAAAAAGGAATAAGAAAGAAAACAATAATTCTAACAAACTTTTTATGGGTATGTCACATGTTTTTTTTTTCGAGAATTAAAAAAAATGGCAGAACAAAAATATGAAATGTTTCATTTGGTGAACACTCACACTAAAGAGCTTAAATTCCTAACACAGCTATGAACGAAAAGCTGATTTCAAAATCTTACCATAGATGGGCTACTTTCCTTATTTAAAAGTATCCTCTACCCTACATAGGATGAATGAAACCTCAGAAGTATATGTAAAAGAAGGTAAACGTATTTGAAAAATTATTCTACACTATATTATATGCCAAATCTTTGAAGGATCCTGTATTAAGGATTGTGAGGGCTTATTGGAATTGTAACTTCCCTGTGAATCTGATGTACATGTGTTCGAGGCCCACTCAAGCTCAATACTTTTTGTAGTGTCTCCAAGAACACCATCCACGTCAATTAAGGATAAGAGTGTTTTGAGGATCGTATAGGCCTACCTGCTGTGTCATCATCAGCAGCCAATGCCTGGCCTGCTCTTATCCTTCTTAGATGATGAGGTACCATGATCATATCATATGTATACTTAGTCAGTCTCCACGACATTGTCCTGCTAAGGCATTGTCACTGTCCTTTGTCTCTGCCATTCATGAGTGACCTTAAAACCTTTAAACGAAATTTCTTAACTAATTTTTCATTATGAAAATATGCAGACTCATTTCTATCCATATATCTCCTGGTGGATTACCAGTCTTTTGATATGATATATGAAGATATTTCCCTTTTATTTCGCAACGTTTGTTTGCCGGATTTGGATTTATCTTTAATAGCTTAACTCTAAATCACACACACAAACACACAAACACACACGTGTATAAATGCTACGTGGTTGGTATATCTAGAATTAAGAAAATTTCACAGCAACATTGAAGAAATAAGTCAGAATAAAAAAATATGTTAAAATTACATTTTGAATATCTTCGTCAAGGACATAGATGGATTATGCAATTTAAAAGTTACCTTGGATGAAACATTAAAGTATAAACACGAGTAAGGCAGGCAAAAATTGATAAAATTTTAGAAAAAAAATATAAAAAAATGCAATGGAGGATGAAGTACATTATCGTAGATATGCGAATATGGAAAACTGGATAAGAAGTTCAATTTACGTAAGAAAGAACCTCAATTTCAGCTTTATACAATTGTAACTTGCTCGCCTATATTTCATAGGACAGCACATCGATCCCAGTGCAAGACTTTGATTTTAAGCTTTTTATGGTGGAGGCAACTGCTGTGGGTAGGCACCATAATGGGGTGTTGCACTGGCATGACTGAAGTTCTTGTGAGTATTTAGTCTGATGAAACCTTTTTATGCTTTCATATATGAAAATATATACTGCATATATATAAATATATATATATATATATATATATATATATATATATATATATATATATATATGTATATATATATATATATATATATATATATATATATATATATATATATATATATATATATATATATATATATATATATATATATATATATATTGATATGTGTGTTGAACAAGAGATGGTAATAAGTGCTAGCTTTTTCAAAAAGAAAGATAAAAACAAGTATACATGGGTAAGAGTGGTAAATGGAAGAGTAGTAGCAAGGGCATTAATGGATTATGTGTTGATAACTAAAAGAATGTTTGGAAGATTGAAAGACGTGCACGTGTTTCGAGGTATGGCTAACAGTATGTCTGATCATTTTTTGGTGGAAGGAAAATTAGTTGTAGCAAAAGAGTGGGGAAATAGAGTAGGTGGATCTAAAAGGGAGCTAGTGAGGGTTGAAGAGCTAATAAAACCGGTGGTAAAAAGTAAATATCAGGAAAGGTTGAAAATGGCATATGGTGAAGTGAGAGTAAGAGAAACTGGTAATTTAGAGGAGGAGTGGAAGTTAGTAAAAGAAAATTTTGTTGGGATTACAAGTGATGTGTGTGGCAAGAAGGTTGTTGGAGGCAGCATGAGGAAGGGCAGTGAATTGTGGAATGATGGAGTGAAGGTAAAAGTGGAAGAGAAAAAGAGGGCTTTTGAAGAATGGCTGCAGAGTAATAGTATAGAGAAGTATGAAAAATATAGAGAGCAAAATATGGACGTAAATCGCAAGGTATGTGAGGCAAAGAGGGATTGGGTCAGGGATTGGGTCAGTCATATGAAGAGAATAAGAAGAAGTTTTGGAAAGAAGTGAATAGAGTAAGGAAGGCTGGCTCAAGTATTGAAGAGACAGTGAAAGAGGGAAATGGAAGGTTGTTAAAAGGAGAGGAGGCAAGGAAAAGGTGGGTAGAATATTTTGAAAGTTTACTGAATGTTGAGGATAATAAGGAGGCAAATATAATTGGTGTTGCAGGTGTTGAGGTGCCGGTGATGGGAGATGAGAATGAGAGAGAGAGAGATTACAATAGATGAAGTGAGGAGACACTAGATGAAACGAGAGTAGGAAAAGCATCGGGTATGGATGGTGTGAGAGCTGAGATGTTGAAGGAAGGGGGTGTGACTGTACTTGAATGGTTGGTGAGATTGTTTAATATGTGTTTTGTGTTGTCAATGGTACAAGTAGATTGAGTTTGTGCATGTATTTTACCACTATATAAGGGTAAGGGAGATATGCATGAGTGTGGTAATTCAAGAGGTATTAGTTTGTTGAGTGTAGTTGGAAAAGTGCATGGTAGAGTAATGATTAATATGATTAAGGATAAAACAGAGAATGCAATTTTAGAAGTACAGGGTGGTTTTAGAAGAGGTAGGAGTTGTATGAATCAGATTTTTACAGTTAGGTAGATATGCTAGAAATATTTCGCAAAAGGTAAGGAAGTGTATGTTGCGTTTATGGATCTGGAGAAAGCGTAAGATAGTGTTGATAGGGAAGCAATATGGAATGTGATGAGGTTATATGGAGTTGGTGGAAGGTTGTTGCAAGCAATGAAAAGTTTCTACAAAGGTAGTAAAGCATGTGTTAGAATAGGAAATGAAGTGAGTGATTGGTTTCCGGTGAGAGTGGGGCTGAGACAGGGATGTGTGATGTTGCCGTGGTTGTTTAACTTGTATGTTGATGGAGTGGTGAGAGAGGTGAATGCTCGAGTGCTTGGATGAGGATTAAACCTGGTAGACGAAAATGAACATGAATGGGAGGTAAATCAGTTGTTGTTTGCAGATGATACGGTGCTGGTTGCAGACACAGAAGAGAAGCTTGACCGACCAGTGACAGAATTTGGAAGGGTGTTTGAGAAAAGGAAGTTGAGAGTTAATGTGGGTAAGAGTGAGGTTATGAGATTTACGTGAAGGGAAGGTGGTGCAAGGTTGAATGCCATGTTGAATGGAGAGTTGCATGGGGAGGTGGATCAGTTTAAGTACTTGGGGTTTGTTGTTGCAACAAATGGTGGAGTGGAAGCAGATGTACGTCAGAGAGTGAATGAAGGTTGCAAAGTATTGGGGGCAGTTAAGGGAGTAGTAAAAATAAGAGGGTTGGGCATGAATGTAAAGAGAGTTCTATATGAGAAAGTGATTGTACCAACTGTCATGTATGGATCGGAGTTGTGGGGAATGAAAGTGACGGAGAGACAGAAATTGAATGTGTTTGAGATGAAGTGTCTAAGGAGTATGGCTGGTGTATCTCGAGTTGATAGGGTTAGGAATGAAGTGGTGAGCGTGAGAACGGGTGTAAGAAATGAGTTAGCAGCTAGAGTGGATATGAATGTGTTGTGGTGGTTTGGGCATGTTGAGAGAATGGAAAGTGGCTGTGTGCTAAAGAAGGTGTTGAATACAAGAGTTGATGGAAGAAGTATAAGAGGAAGGCCAAGGTTTGGGTTGATGGATGGAGTGAAGAAAGCTCTGGGTGATAGGAGGATAGATGTGAGAGAGGCAAGAGAGGGTACTAGAAATAGGAATGAATGGCGAGCGATTGTGACGCAGTTCCGGTAGGCCCTGGTAATTCCTCCGGAGCCTTAGATGACCGCGGAGGTAGCGGAAGTAGGGGATTCAGCATTATGAAGCTTCATCTGTGGTGGATGACGGGGGAGGATGGGCTGTGGCACCCTAGCAGTACCAGCTGAACTCGGTTGAGACCGTTATCAGGCTGGGAGGAACGTAGAGACTAGAGGTCACCTTTCTGTTTTGTTTCATTTGTTGATGTCGTCAACCCCCCCCCCCCCGAAATTGGGGGAAGTGCCTTGATATATGTATATGTATATGTATATGTATATGTATATGTATATGTATATATATATATATATATATATATATATATATATATATATATATATATATACCTTATATAAAACAAATGTAACCACGAATATGGTTAAATATGGTTTTATATATATATATATATATATATATATATATATATATATATATATATATATATATATATATATATATATATACATACATATATATATATATATATATATATATATATATATATATATATATATATATATATATGGATGTATGTATATATATATATATATATATATATATATATATATATATATATATATATATATATAAATATATATATATATATATATATATATATATATATATATATATATATATATATATATATATATATATATATATATATATACATATATATATATATATATATATATATATATATATATTTATATTTATATATATATATATATATATATATATATATATATATATATATATATATATATATATATATATATTTATATTTATATATATATATATATATATATATATATATATATATATATATATATATATATATATATATTTATATATACATATATATATACATACATCCATATATATATATATATATATATATATATATATATATATATATATATATATATATATATATATGTAATATATTAGATATTACTTGTTTAAAACACATGACCTACAGGTCATTGTGGAAGAAAGAGAAGTATGAGAGATGCCATAGTCGTATTTTAAGCAGGATGCGAATGCCAAACCTCAGCAATGTAACATTTTTCATGAAGAGTAAACACTACCAAGCCCCGTGAGAAAGAAGTTGTCTGTGATAACGGAACAAGTACCTTCCGGTATTAATGTTGTATTTACTTTAAATCCATATGTGCTGAGAAAACTATACAAACTTTAGCATGAAATTGGATATTTTTATCAGTTCACTTTAAGATGTCATACGGAATGGTCATCCGACCAAACCAGCTATACTCCTGTGATGGAGATGTTAACACTGTTCTTAAAGAATAAATCTATTTTAAAGTTAACTTACTTAGACTTTACTTGAAGATGTAACATACTAAATCTAATCTATAACATATTTAAGATGACATTTGAAGAGAACCCAAATGTGTGTTAACAACAGTAGCACACCAATAAATGGTGGCAGCAGTAAAACTCTAAGAACCAGAGAAAGATCTTCAAGAACCAGGGAATAAAACTCTAAGAACCAGAGAAAGATCTTCAAGAACCAGCGAATAAAACTCTAAGAACCAGAGAAAGATCTTCAAGAAATCAACAATAATGAATCTACAATTTTGATTAAGTATCATAGTCCACCGAAGAAATGAATCATTTAATACCAACAAATGAATGTTATACAAACTGAGGAACTGGATCTTCAATCAACATCCTAAGAAAACCAAGGACTGACATTCAACGTTTACAAAACATTGAAGAAACATATCCAGGAAGTACTACATTCAACGGAAATCGGACCAAAAACATTCACCCAAATATAAATAGGAAGGAACAATCCAGTACGAGATAGAGAGGAAATGACGACATCACACTTCGCCATATAAACCAAAGCTAAGTACAATTTCTTATTCATTTCAGTTTTGAGCAGTGAGGTGTAGTTACCACGAGTCGATCGTCCATTATTACTGGGGTGAGTTGTTTGCTAATCTTCAATTTCCTTTCATTAAAGGAAACTGTGTTCAACTTCGAATTCTCGTCTAGAATTTTTTTTCTCTCTTTGCTAATTCCATTTTCTTTCAGAAGTTCTCGGGAAATATCTTTGTATTCCGTTTTCTTTCAGAAGTTCTCGGGAAATATGTTTGTATTAGTATCATTGTTTGGGGGGATTTTGTTATAATCTTTATCATTTAGTGCTTATGCGTTTACGCAGTGGACGTCTGTATACGTATAGATATTTTGATAGGATTGCAAGGGGTAGTAAATGCTCGCTCTGCAATCCTTCCTTTTCACGGTCGGGTTAATGTGTTCTTGCCTCAGAATGTGGAGTCATGGATTTCATCCGTCGATGCCCATTTAAATGCTAAACAAATCATAGACCCGTTTGTACAATTACAATAAGCTAAAAGTTTTATAGACTTTTCTAAAGGAGATGCGAGTGCGTATTTGAGGGGTGTTTCATACCAAGAAGCAGTTAGGCTACGTGCGGTCTATGGAGGTGAAGAAGCCTTAGATGTAGTTTTAACCTTAAGAAATACACTTAATCAAGCCACTATGACTCGGCTTAATGTTATTGAGAGAGCAGCTCTCATAGCTGATAGGCTTAATGAATATCAAGATATTTTAGATAATTCCACTTGGGTTACTAGAGATAACATTTCCGGAAAAGATTTCTTACGATTAAGGTATTTAACTTGCATGACACTTATGTTGCCTGAAGCTTTAGTGGGGTGTTTTGATAAAAAGTTAACACCAGCAAGTACCGAATTGGATGTATATATACAGATAAAGAAACACATGTCTAAGTGTCCTGATCTTGATCCCGTGTTAACCCAAGTTTTTGCAAAAAAATAAACAAAGCCACAACAAGTAAATGTAGTTAATAATAGTCAAGTTGCAGGAATGACGTGTTATAATTGCAAACGTTAAGGTCACTTGATTGCGAACTGCAGAACGAGATTCTGTTCGTTACATACTAGTTCGACTCATTCATATAGTCAGTGCTACTTGCGTAAGACACAACAGAATCCTAGAAATACACAGTCAATTCCACAAGTCAGTTCCATATGGAAATAAAAAGAAAAATCCTCATTTCAATAAGAAGAAACAGCCAAACGTCAATGTAGTTCAGAATCCAAAACAAACAAACAGATCTTCGAATAATGCTGATTCTTGGTCGTCAAACCAGACCTCGTAAGGTCAGACTAATTTTCAGAATGGGCAGAGCAAAGCAAATACTACATAATTAACTCCAGTGGGGAAAAGAGTGATGTTGGGTCAAGGTCATTCATGTCAACATCAGTAGTATTGAATAATCAATTTAATGTTTTATCAGATCATTGTGAGGCAATAGATTTTCTTATGAAGCACACGGCCGAATTAAATAAATCAGTTCATGCTCCTTTAGATTTGCAACAAATTCATACAATAATAAGCCAAAATGAGTTACGACCAACATTATATGCTGTAAATTTAGAACACAGATCATTTACATTACTTTTTGACTCTAGTAGTCCAAGTAATATCATGGATTTAAGGATACATCTTTGGTTGTTTTCGAACTTCCCAATAGAAAAATCCGGAGTAAGTCTCTCGGGTATAGGAAATAATGAATTAAATGTAATAGGCGTAACTCATGTTCAGTTCAAGGTCGGTAAGCGCACGTTTGCCGATACATTTGTTGTTGTACAAAACATTGATATGTATCCAGCTGTAATTATAAGATACCCATCTATGGGCAATCAAAACATTATCTTAGCCCCTGCCAAGCACGGCGTGTATATAAAGCGAAAATTCTATAAGTCTTCTAATACCTTAAAATCAGTTTTGGATAAAAAGGAGACGACAAATAAAACAGTGACATACGTTGAAGAACCAATAACTTGCCTCACTAATAAAGAAATAATAAACGCGACCCAACAGAATTCTCGTTCACCCGTAATATCATCTTGCACGAACTCTATTAAGCCGAACGTACCTTCGAATTTAATAGTGCAAGTAAAGAAAACATTACCGGAATCTGAAATATTAAACCTTTCCAACACTTTGAAAACTAACGGATTGTCTGTCACACAAGCTATTTATACAGTAGGCTCACATCAACAATGTAATATTGAAGTCTGTAATCATTTAAATACCACTTTAGTAATTCACAAAAATCAACATATCTTGGATGTGGAAGTTTATAAACATCGTATTCTTACCGTTGCTGAAATCAATCACGCTCAATCAGTTGCGGATGAATCCCTTTTGCAATCTATTAAAAATAAAATCAATAAAGACATTCAAGAAGAAGAAATTCAACAGAAAATTTTTGGACTTTTAAGTGAATATCATGATGTTTTTTCCACTACGGATGGATCCTTAGGAAAAACAGATGTGATCGAGCATCAAATAAGGTTAAAGGACAAGCAGAAAATTATTTATGTACCCTCTTACAGACTCCCTATGAAATTCCAGAATGAAATAAATGATGAGAGAGGTAAAATGCTAGAAGAAAGAGTCATTAGGAAATCGAACAGCCCTTATAATTTTCCATTAATAGTTGTACCGAAAAAAGATCGAACATGGCGTATCTGTGTAGAATTCCGTTGCCTAAACGAGGAGACGATCCCTGATCGATTCCCAGTGCCATGTACTGACGATATTTTATCTTTGTTAGGTCAGAATAAATATTTTACCAGTTTGGACTTACTTAAAGGCTTTCACCAGATATCATTAGAATAAAATAGTATCCCATACACAGCCTTCAGCACAGCCAGGGGACATTATGAATTTTTTCTGATGCCTTTTGGTTTACGTTGTGCTCCCATAACATTCACAAGAATGATTAACATAGTGTTTGGAGATTTGCTAGGGGATATATTGTATGCCTATATGGATGACCTTGTAATCTTTTCCAACACCTTAGAAGAACATCTACGTAAATTAGAACTAGTACTACAGAGACTAAGAAAACATAACTTAAGGGTAAAAATTAGTAAGTGTGAATTTTTCAAAACAGAATTAGTCTATTTGGGTTTTATGGTGTCAAGCGAAGGTCTTAAAGTAGTCCATGATAAGGTGTCGGCTATCCGTAACTTTCCGATAACTACTAATGTCAAGGGAATACAGCAATTTCTGGGTTGTAGGGGATATTACAGGCGTTTTATACGCAATTATTCAATAATAGACGCTCCCTTAACTGATCTTACGAAGAAGGGCGTAGATTTCATATGGTCTGAGCAGCATCAACAAGCGTTTAATACCTTGAAAGATGAACTGTGTAGTTCTCCTATCTTAAAATTTCCTGACTTCGGTAAGGAATTCTTCATTGCAACAGACGCCTCAGACTTAGGAGTAGGTGGGGTATTGCTTCAGCAATATGAAAAACAATTTTTCCCGATAGCTTTTTATTCTCGAAAACTGAGAACTTCCGAAAGTAAGTATGCAGTAATAGACAAGGAAGGGCTAGCTATTGTTAATTCACTAGTGCATTTTAAATTCATAATATACGGTTATCCCGTTAAGGTTCTTACTGATCATAAACCACTAACCGACTTCTTTAAAGGCTTCAGCCACAGCCCCAAACGAACTCGGTGGCATTTGATCATTCAAAACTTTGGCGCGAGAATCGGGTATTTACCGGGGAGAGCAAATATCATTACTGATGCATTATCACGCAATCCCGTGACATCTTGTACAGAGCCTTTAGCTGAATTAATAGATATATCAACATCCATGCCTATTGTTAAAATGATATCTGAACAAGAATATTTGGGCTGGAGTGCTGAATTATTACAGACTGAGCAAAGAAAAGATCAGAAATTTGAAAAAAATTATAAATGCTTTGAGAGGCAATCATAAGGAAAAGGAATATATAAAGTATAAGCAGCAGAATTATATAATCAAAGATAATATTCTGTGGAGGACAGTGAAAGGAAAACCCGCAATACACCACATGTAACTAACGACCAGGTTGTGGTACCAATCTCACTTATTTCCACTGTCCTAAATTGGTCGCATGCAAATCCATTGCATGGACACCCGGGGTTCTCATTAATGTCGCAGAAAGCCAAATCATGTTTTTATTGGCATACGATACTTACAGATATAAAAAAAACACATGGCTAATTGTCGCACCTGTCAGCCTAGGGGCTTATCCCCTGCCCAATCAACCCTTTGAAAGGATACATTTAGATTTGTTTACAGGATTTTACGAGTCAGACAGAGGAAATAAGCACCTCTTAGTAATTATAGATGCTTTAACTCGATATACAGAACTAATTGCGCTTAAAACTAAAACTGCGATTGCATGCGCTAGGAAGTTTTACGAGTGTTACATTTGTAAACATGGAATTCCACACAAGATAATCTCTGACTCGGGTGTAGAATTTAATAATCACTTTCTTACCTCATTGTGTGAATTCCTTAGCATAAAGAAAATAAATACCATGATATATCACCCAGAGTCGAATGGGCTAGTGGAAAGAGCAAATAGGAAGGTTTTAAATATATTAAGAGTAACACTAGGGGGATCAGACCCTAACTGGGATATTGAAATACCTGCGATACTGAGTACTCTGAATCATTCATATCATATATCAATCAAAATGTCACCGCACGAATCATTGTATGGTACCCCAGTTAGAACGCCTTTCCATGTATTAACGCCTATAACTAATCTATCAATTCCTATAAAATAATATATAAATGCAAGCAAAAGTTGTTTTGATATCCTTCGAAAGAATTTAAAAGAATCACAAATCATAATGAAAAGGAATCATGATAAAATAGCGAAGCCAACTAAAACATATACCGTGGGTGATAATGTATACATACAGGTAAATGTACGTAAAGGACTCAATTATAAACTAACACATAAGTTTGAAGGCCCATTTAACATTTTGGAAACATTAACGGCCAATAGGTTTAGAGTTCAAAATATTTCCTAAACCACTGATAAGAGAGTCGTACCATTGGCTCACATAAGAAATTAAAATAAGAGGGAAAGAAGTGAGGGAAAGATTTTAATTTTTATAATTTTTTGTAAACATTATATGTTAAAAGATTTTCTTCTTAATACAGGAGTAATTACATATATTTTTCTCGTTACAGGTTTCCAAGATGAAGTTTTTATTGTTAGGAGTGATATTGTTTGCTCAGACATTTTTCTCGTGTGGGAAGAGCTCTAAAACTAAAAGTATAGATTTTAAATATGGCACTATAGTTGAAAGACAAGAACACGTTTTTATTACATCAAGTAACGTAGTCGTTGAAGTGCGTATGCAAGCAGTTTTTCTCCCAGAGAATGACGTCACTAGCTTAAAGAGCGCCATTTCAAGGTTTGCTGTTTCATTAAAAGAAATGCA
>NC_090748.1:35022259-35032259 GCF_036898095.1 Palaemon carinicauda
GTGGGTGCAGAACTGAGTTTAGCACATGCCTTCGAAAGTTTGTTGAAGATTTCGTTGGACAAATCTATTTGGATGGCGTACAGTAGTGGTCTAGTCAAGGCCGATTTGCAAGTGGAAATCGTGTTGGCTGCCAAGCCTTGTCCATGAAGGTGAATAAAGAATGACATGCAAAAATCTATGGAGATTTCCTTAGGATTTTTTGCCTTGACGAAGGACACACACTTCTTCCAGCATGATTCATATTGCCTTCTGCTAAGCTTTGTTTTGTATTCCTTTTATAAGTCTAAACTTTTCTTCGAGATTCAAAACCTTTTTTTCACGGCAAGGGAGAGAAAATCATGAGATGAAGGTCCTGGACTTTCTTTAAGAATCGAAGACAGTCGACTTCTGCACCTGTTGGGAGAGAAATGGGCCTGGCAGGGGGATCAGCTTGGGCTGTAGCTCCCGGACTAGGGGGAACCAGTTGCTCTGAGACCACTTGGGGGCAACTAGGGCTGCTGTCCCTTTGAAGGTTCTCAGTTTGGTGAGGACATTCAGCTGAAGGTTGGGTGGAGGGAACAGATGAATCTTGGACCATCTGTTCCAGTCCAGGGACATGGCGTCCACTGCTTCCGCTTTAGGATCCTCATAAGGGGCCACATATCGAGGAAGTTGCTTGTTGTCGTTCGTCGCGAAGAGATCGATCTGTAGTTCTGGGACTTGACGAGAGATGAAGGAGAATGATCTTGCGTCCAGGGACCATTCCGACTCTATGGGGCTTGTCCTCGATAGAGCGTGCGCCGTCACATTGCGGAATCCTTGTAGGTGAGCTGCAGAAAGTGCCATTTCTTCCTGTCCGCCAGGCGGAAGATGGGTAATAGCACTTGGTTTAGGTGGGGCGATCTTGAGCCCTGACGGTTGAGACATCTGACTACTACAGAGCTGTCCATATTTAGACAAATGTGTATCGAAGGACGCGGAGATAATTTCTTCAGAGTGAGAAGAACCGCCATGGCCTCCAAGATGTTGATGTGAAACATCTTGAACAGGGGAGACCATGTTCCTTGAACTTGTTGTTGATGGGAGTGACCCCCCCAACCCTCCAGAGAGGCGTCCATGTGGATGTTGATCGACGGAGGCGGAGGTTGAAGAGGGATTGATCTTTTCAAGGTCCTTGGTTCTGACCACGGTCTTAGAAGTGAGCGAAGCCTGTTCGTTAGGGGTCTTTTGAGATCTCTTCGGGCGATGGATGCGTTTTGTCTACAGACTCCTGAGGCATCCTTTAGCTGTGCTCATAGCACTGGGTTTGTCACTGAGGCAAACTGTAGGTAGCCAAGTACTTTCTCCTGCTGTCGTCTTGAGATCCGTTTGGATATGAGAAGTCTTTTGACAGACCTGGCAATTTCCTTCCTTTTCTTCAGTGGGATGGAAAGGCAGTGTGACTGAAGATTCCAGTGGATTCCCAACCATTGGAACTTCTGAGCTGGAGAGAGGCGACACTTCTTGGTGTTTATTTTGAAACTCAGATGTTCCAGGAACATGGTCACCTTTGTGCAGGCTCGCAAACAGTCTTCTGGTGATGTCGACCAGACCAGCCAATCGTCGAGGTAGGCCATCACCTGGACACCCTGGAGGCGTAGCTGGTGGACAATTGTGTCTGCTAGCTTGGTGAAGATTCTTGGAGCCACGTTGAGCCTGAAGGGCATGGCCCTGAAGGCATAGCTTCTTCTTTGGAGCCTGAATCCTAGGTAGGAGGAAGCGTGGTGGTTCATTGGGATGTGCCAATAGGCGTCCGCCAGGTCTAATGAGACCGTGTAGGTCGTGTGAGGCAGTAGGACTCTTTTCTGTTGAAGAGTCAGCATCTTGAATTTGTTGTTCACAATGAACTTATTGAAGGGGGACTAGTCGAGAATGACTCTGAGATTATCTGAGTCCTTCTTGGGAACACAAAACAGTCTTCCCTGGAACCTGATAGACTTTACCCTCTTGATCACCTTCTTGTTCAAGAGTTCTAGGACATAATCTTCCAAGATGGGGGTTGATGGTTGGAAGAATTGGTGGAAGATTGGAGGTGGCTGGGCCTGAATCCTAGGTAGGAGGAAGCGTGGTGGTTCATTGGGATGTGCCATTAGGCGTCCGCTAGGTCTAATGAGACCGTGTAGGCCATGTGAGGCAGTAGGGCTCTTATTTGTTGAAGAGTCAGCATCTTGAATTTGTTGTCCACAATGAACTTGTTGAGGGGGGACTAGTCGAGAATGACTCTGAGCTTGTCTGAGTCCTTCTTGGGAACACAAAACAGTCTTCCCTGGAAGCTGGTAGACTTTACCCTCTTGATCACCTTCTTGTTCAAGAGTTCTAGGACATATTCTTCCAAGATGGGGGTTGATGGTTGGAAGAATTGGTGGAAGATTGGAGGTGGCTGTGTCCAGCTGCAACCCAGTCCCTTCTTGATGATGCTGTGTGCCCAAGGATCAAAGGTCCAGCGATCCTGAAAGTGGCGGAGTCTTCCTCCTACCGGAAGCACTTCATTGCTTCTAGTTTCCCGAGGGTTTGCCCCCTCGGCCGCTAGCTCCCCTTCCTCCCCTGCCCCTGGAGGTAGAGCGAGAGGAGACTCTGCTAGAGCCTCTACCTCTGGGACGAAAGGTAGTGGACTGTCGATCGTAGGCAGGAGTGAAGACCGGTGACTGCGACACCACCAACTGGGGGACCAACTGAAAGGTCTGTTGTGGCTGTGCCACTACTTGGGGAGCAGCCGGAGCCGGAAACTGGCATTTTGGTTGGCGCTGTTGGGCCTAGGCTTGGATGATTTCCTCTTAGGCTGTGGGCCTTCATCCTGAGAGGACTTTCTTTTGCGGGACATGCCCCACTTGCTGAGAAGGTTCCGGTTCTCAGTGGCGGCTTTGTCCACAATCTCTTTCACCAGAGCCGACAGGAAGAGATGCTTGCCCCAGATCTTGGAGGAGATTAGTTTCCGGGGTTCGTGTTTTACTGCCGCGTTGGCAAACACGAACTCTCTACAGGCTCTCCGGGCCTTGATGAAGCTATATAAGTCCTTCATCACGGTAACTAGGTGGGTCTTTGCGAGAACCATATAGAGTTCTGGGACCCTAACGTCCCCGGCCATAATTTCAAGCTGGATCTGAAGGGATAGAGAGGCGGATAGCCTCTCCTTGGTGTCCTGCTCCCAACGAATAAGGTGGTCATTCAGCTTGGGAAGATCTTCATTAAACTGACAACCAGCGGCGTCAGGTTCCAGTTTCCCAACCGTAAAGGTAAACTGGATGTCTTTCCAGAATCTATCGTCGGGGGGAAGGGCGAGGGAGAGAGGCCTACACTCCTCCAGGGTAGGGCAGGGCTTTCCTTACTCTGCCGCCTTCATGACCGCATGGAAGGCCTTTTCCACAAAGGGTAAGATCGCGGTAGAGGGAGCAAGAAAGGACGGGTGTTTCTTGCTCAATTCCGGCATCTTCGAGTTGGTGAAACCTTGGCTTTTGAGGCAGTTGGCCAGCATGGCTTGGGCTTTTGAGTGATCGAACACGATCACTTCTTTAGGTTCGGTCTCCTCCTTGGAGGCCGGCTCGGACCTGAGTCGGACGTAACAGTCCGGATAAGCCTCGAAGCTGGGGAAGAATTCCACTTTTTCTAAGGGAATGGTGCCCAGCTTGTCATTAATAAAGATTTTGCCAGTTGTAACTGGCATATGCTCGGCGTACCTCCAGGGGTTAGATTCCGAGCAAAGGGGAAGATCCTTAACCGAGATCTTTTTCGGTTGCTTCCAGACCATAAAATGACGTTTGAGCTCCTCTTGGTTCTTACGGAGCCTTTCGTCTATCAGTGCCACCAGTACCTGGATGGCATCTTCAGTGGCTGGTAGCACGGGCAGCGAGGCGGCAGAGGTAGAGGGGACTGGGTCCTCGACCACGACAGGAGCTACCGAAGGTGTTTGGGCGACCTCGCCCTCCGAATCAGGGAACTCCACCTGATCCTCCTCTTCCTCCAGATCCTCACCCATGAGGGTCCTCTCGGTGTTGTCGGACACTTAAGACATCTTCTCGACCTCATCTAAGTGACATTTCCGGAGTGCGGCCGAAACGTCAGGTTCAACCACAAGTTGAACGCAGGGGATCTTATCCCGGTGGATCACAGAATTTGTTGAAGCTTTTCGGAAACGCAGGGCCCTCATCTTCTCATTGGGGAGATAAGGCCCGGTGGCGTTCTTTTGAAAACCGCGCACCCACTTGCGCAGTTTCTCTGGAGCATTGTCCCTGGCCTCCGTGGATGGAGAGTTATCGAACGCCTCATCAAGAAGGCCTTTGCAGATGGAACAATTCTGCAGATCCCAATACTTGAGATTCCCCTTTTTTGCTACACAGGGGGCGTGGGTCCGCCACGCACTATGCCCATAGAAGTTAGGGCAACAAACTCCGCAGAAGGAGCTCTCACACTTCACGTACTCTTCCTGTAAAAGAAAGAGACAATGAGTACATAGAAGTCATTGTAATATGACTTATAGTAATCATAAATTAAGTAATAACTTAGCAGATACAAGATTCATTTATCTAAGCTCAGGATAGGTGAGTTAGAAAAGAAGTAGGAAGACACATATTTGTGTATCCCGCCCAGCCAATTGCCACGACCATTCCCTATAATTGATTCCATAGAACCAATAGGGTTCTAGAAGAGAGGAGAGCATCCTGTAGTATGAGCCAAGCTTAGGCTTCCTCTAAGAAATTAATTACAGAGAGGTGTAGACCTGAAACCATTCAGTTCATATTGGGAAAGAAGGGGGGAAATAGGATAAACCCCCCTTTTTTTAAGGATTGGTCGCGGCAAGAGACTGCGCTAGGAAGCACAGAATATGCTGAAAATGTTTTACTGTACAACCGAGTACAATAGTCACCGTTCTAAGGTATGAAATACCAAAGAAAGACTGGCTAGTCTACCCGGCTGCACTATAGTGACTACCGGCACGAGGCCGTCAGCCAAGGAGGGGTGATTGTCCACTGTAAGCCGAGGTTAGGAGCGCCGGCAGACTGGCGACACGCCGGAGGCCCGTCCGGCACTGTGAACCCATCAAAGGCCACAAGCTAATTGGCTGGGAGACAGGAATACTAGGGAATGGCGATTGCCGGCACGGCGGAGGATCGCCGACAGGACGGTGGCCTCCGGCAGCCGGCAGGCAGTCGGCTTTGGTAGACCTAAGCTGACAACAGTTGATGAGGCTGGAAGGTTACCAGAGATGTCGGCGGCTAGCGCTGGCAGGCGGAGGCGGCAGTGGACCGGCACCGGATAGAGAGAGGGAAAGGTAAGGAGGGAAGGTAAGGAAGGGTAACACCCAATATCCAAACTAACCTTCCTCCGGAAGGAGGGTTCTCATGATAGGAGGGGATACGCCTATCATCCGGAGGCAGGGAGCCGGCAGCCGGCTATGGTGCCTGCGGTAACCCAAGGGAGGATCAGAGAACTCTCAATGAGGGAGGTCTTCCGCTGGCAAGCCGACCGCTGGCACTACCCCATAGTTCAAGTAGGTAGGGAAGTGTAGCAGAGCGGCAACCCAGCAGAAGAACATAGCCTATCCCATAACTCACCGCAAGCGAGGAGTTGTAGGACAGCGGACAGGAGTGTGATGGCGAGCCAACACAAAGGGACAGAGTGGGGGGGGGGGTTTGGCTGAAGGGGTGGGGACACACCTTACGCACCCAAGAGAGAGGGGGATCTGTACGGGTGTTAGCCTACCCAGGGAGAAGAGAACTCTCTCCAACCTAGGAAAGGTTAGCTCAGATCAGGTACAGCACCCGAGTACTGTCCTGAACTATAATACAACAGAATCCACCAAAGCCTAACCTAGGCCAGGAGGGCCATTCTCCTAGGCTAGGAAGGGCAAGAGTAGGACAAATCGCTAGGCTGCAGGGAGGAATGGACGTGTCCCAACCAAGTGCAGTCTAGGGAGAACCCTTCCGCCTTCAGCTCAGTCGATACCGTAAGGAGAAAAACGTTCTCCTAAAGTGGACTGGGATGAACGACAGTTACTCTGGGGACTGTCCTAACTCAAGCCATGAACAATGGCGATGAGAAGGAAAGAACGACCCTAGCCTAACTTACCCGAATGCAATTCGAGTATAGGAAGACTAGGATATAGCGAGGCGACCCAGAGGGAGGAGGTTACCTAGTAAGGTAACAGGGGAGATAAGGAAGCATACAAGGGCCCTAACGTTAGGTTACGGGAGTGACAATGGGTAGACCATGCACGATCACTTGAATTGTCCCTAGAAAGGGAAAACTCATGTGCAACACTGAATCTTGTATGTATAAATGCCTATATCTTCATTTCATAAATTTTAAAAACACTAGGAACACTTATTATATCATGCAGAAAGTAAACATGAACACTAGGCATTGAGCCTAGGGTAGGCTAGCATGCTAGCATGGGGGTCGGCTAACTAAGTGCGCCGAGAATACTATCGGCATAATATAACTAATTCCTAGCAATGAAGACTAAATAACTAATGATATTTAGTTAGTTACGAGACCGGGAACACTGTTCTGGCTAACTAAATTAAACATGCGGTGCGAACAGCCGCGTCGCAACATGACGCCTCCGGTCAAGGCACAGCTCCGCCACAAAACACAAGATTTTAGGAAAAATATTCGTTACTTTGAGGCCTGAGCTTATTTATACAATAAAAGAACATGGTACTCAACTTTCCAGAAGAAGGCGAGGCTGAAGGTTGCTAAATGGCGATAAGAAAAGAGAAATTAAATCACTGGGAAAAAACAAACGTTGTACATCGCTACAAAGAAAGGAATGAGGACGGACGTGACGTCACATAGTATAGCGGACAGCTATGGCTGCCGTTTGTTTACGTCGCAAGATACAGTAACAGTAACGTAGGAGGATAACTTTGGAACTGCTCCTAAGTTATCTCGCCACCTTTTCCCCCTCGAAGCGTAAACGCTATGTGGGGTGCAAATAGCAATGTGGCATGTCAAAGCATACGTCCCCTGTTAATTTACGATATCGTAAAGGGAAACCTTTAGGGTACTCGCGCCAGAAGTTAGAAGTCTGTGATAATCTTTGGTTTAATTCTCTGGGAATATCCACTGTAGACATATATACCCTCAGGAAGCTACTAAAGGAACCTTCCATCAGGACGTCATGGCATGAGCCCAAATATATATATATATATATATATATATATATATATATATATATATATATATATATATATATATATATATATATATATATATCAATCCAGCCATCGTCAACTTGTTAGGAATAGTTAGATTGTATTTGTTAGGGTATTCTTACTTTTCATTTGCCTCCTCCTTTCTGGACCCTCTCCCCTTTTTGGTATGCTTGAGTTGATGACCTTTCTTTAATTGTGTAATTGTTTTCTTTTACAGGGAGTTTAAGAGTGAGTGTTTATCATTAATTATTGTATTGTTGAGGTTCAGGTGTTATTTCTGTCTAAAACTTGTGTATTGAAATTAAGTATATTTTTGTGGTATTTTCTTCGTCCCCATGAATTGACTTTGCACTCGTATTGAAATTGTATACTATTCCACCTTTTGTGGACTTAGTGTGGTACTTTAGTGAATACTGTTTGATAAGTTTAGTGTTTTTGTGTGGTGGTCAAGCCAGCCATCACAAAATGGCGACCGTGACAGGATCTTTTCGTTCCTAAGTATTCACCTGTGTATGTGCAAAGTAAATTCTTGGGGTTGTTTTTCAGGCAGCATATTTTCACCTTCTCGAGGTTTTTTTTTTTTTTTGTAGATTTAGTATTGTGTGAATAATAGTGGTCATCATGGTTAATGTACTAGAACTCCATAGCGGAGAGGGGTGGCAAGAAAGGCTTGCAGAATTGAATAGGGAAGATTTGGATATTGTAGCAGAACATTTTGAATTGGAATATGATGTGTCGATAAGAATGGGTGTATTGCTATTGCAAATTTATGAATGTGTTAAAATTGTAAAGGCTGGTGGGGAACAAGTGAAACCTGATAAAGCACTGTTGTCTGTAAAAATTTTGGATAGGCAAAATGCTCTGAGGCAGATGGAGTTTGAAATAGAAAAGTTTAAGGTGGAGGAAAGAGAAAAGGAGAGGCCGCATGAGATTGCCATGAGAGACGCAGGTTCCTCTTCTTCCTCTCTCCTTCCCCAAATAGGTCAGTAACGCCTGCTATTAATTTAGCGCAGGCTCTCAAATTTGTGCCTAAATTTGAGGAAGACAATGTAGCAGAGTTTTTTGTGTCATTTGAGAGGATTGCAGCAAGGTTGGAGTGACCCCAAGAGTATTGACCACTCTTATACAAAGTAAATTGATTGGAAGAGCTCAGAGGGTGAATGTAACTCTAGAGGATGATCTGTCATCAGACTATGAGTGTGTGAAGGCTATTGTCTTGAAGGCCTATGAGTTAGTCCCTGAAGCTTATAGGCAACGCTTCAGGAACTTAGAAAAAAGTAGGGAGCAAACTTTTATTGAATTTGCAAGATCAAAGGAACAATATGCTAGTGATTGGCTCAAGTCCAAGGAAGTGGTAAATTTTGAGAAATTGAAGGAATTAATGTTGTAGAGGAGTTTTAGAGGTGTGTCCCGGATAAACTGAAGGTCCACCTCGAAGAGTTAAAACTAGAGACCATTCAGGAAATAGCCATCGCTAGTGATGAATATTATTTGTCTCATAAGAGTGAGTTAGGGGAAGTTACAAAAATTGTGAAGTCTGGATGGGGTAAAGTAGGTAGGAATAATAATTCTAACAATAATAATAATTCTGACAATAATAATAATAATGCAGGAATGTTTACTAGAAATAATTATAGAGGTAATGATCAGGGCAATTCCAATAATAATATTAATTTTTCTCCTAACAGGAATAATAGACCTAAGATATATAATCCAGAGAAATTGAAATGGATAAGGAATTACCT
The DNA here is from genome assembly GCF_036898095.1 of Palaemon carinicauda. Taxonomy (NCBI): domain Eukaryota; kingdom Metazoa; phylum Arthropoda; class Malacostraca; order Decapoda; family Palaemonidae; genus Palaemon; species Palaemon carinicauda. Next base: position 35,031,174 of record NC_090748.1, read on the forward strand.
TATTTGTTGTTCGCTTTTCATTCTGTCCCAAGTCAGTCTTTAGGTTTTTCACCTTTCAGCCTTGTGTTTGGCCATTGTGTTCGAGGTCCTCTTGATGTTGTTCGAGAGTCCTGGGAGGGAGACGTCCCTGAGATCAATTTATTAGATTATGTGTCTAATCTAGGTGATAAGTTAACAAAGGCTTGGAAATTTGCAGGTGAAAATTTATTGTGTAGCAAAAAAAGAATCAAGTACTTTTTTGACAGAAGGTCTAAAGCAGGTGACTTTGCGGTAGGCGACAAAGATTTGGTTTTGTTACCCATTCCTGGAAATCCATTGAAAGCGTCTTTTTTAGGTCCTTGGAAAATTCTGAAAAAAATTAGTGAAGTTAACTATTTAGTAGAGACTCCCGAGAGAAGAAAACCTTTTCAGCTTTGCCACAAATATGTTGAAGGCTTATATGGAACGGGAGAAAGTCATTCCCGTGGCAACCTTAGGGAATGCTGTAGTTTCCGATATTGATAAACTTTTTTCTTTTTCAGAGGGTGAAAGTATTGATGATAATTGATTTAATGGAAGTGAATGGCGTTCAGATAATAAAAATTCTTTGAAAATTTTTTCTGGTATGGTTTCTCATTTAAGTAATGAAGAACAAAAGTCTTTAAAGAAATTGGTATTTAATTATAAGGAATTATTTTCGGATGTACCGGGAAGGACTAATGTCCTTGAACATGATGTGGAAGTAGGTAGTGCCACTCTTGTGAACGATCGCCTTACAGGTTGAATCCCTTTAAAAATGAGGTTGTAGCGAAGGAAGTTGAGTATATGCTAAAACATGACCTAATTCAACCTAGTCAAAATCCTTGGTCATCACCTGTTGTATTGGTAAAGAAACCCAACGGTGATTTCAGGTTATGTTTTGATTACCGTAAATTGAATGAAGTGTCTAAGTCTGATTGTTACCCATTACCACGAATTGAGGATTGTATTGATCGTATGGGTAAGGCCAAGTACATTAGTAAATTCGATTTGCTGAAAGGTTATTGGCAGGTTCCTCTTTCGAAGCGGGCAAGTGCCCTGTCCGCTTTCGTAAGACCCCAGGGACTG
>NC_090748.1:35037259-35042259 GCF_036898095.1 Palaemon carinicauda
ATATATATAAATATATATATATATATATATATATTTATGTATATCTATATCTATATATATATATATATATATAAATAAATAGATATATATACATATATATATATATATATATATAAATATATATATATATATATATATATATACATATATATATATATATATATATATAAATAAATAGATATATATACATATATATATATAGATATATATACATATATATATATATATATATATTGTGATGGCTGGCTTTGACCACCACACAAAACACTACACTTATCAAATAGTATTCACCATCATAACGTACTAAGTCCACTAAAGGTGGAATAGTATCCAAACATCAATACGAGTGCAAAGTCAACTCAAGGGGACAAAGAAAATACCACAAAAATCTCCTTAATTTTAATACATAATATTTAGACAGAAATAACACCTGAACCACAATAATACAATAATAAATGATACACACTCACTCTTAAACTCCCTGCAAAAGAAAACAATAATTCTACAGTATATTTAACCTTATACATCTATAAAAACTTAAATAATTTAGAAATATTAAAGCAATAATGTTACACCTCCTCACCCAACCAAAAAAAAAATTCCCAATTTTTTTTTTCAAAAGTGATTTGAATTACAACATACAGGTTATCACATAATGAAATATTAAACCAACACTCAAAAATATTAAATATTAATCCAACACTCAAAAATAATTATTAAACAAACTGCAAAAACATGACAAACAAAAGGAAAGAGGGGGGCAAGTACCAAGGTTTGCAGCTCACAAGGATAGCAATATATAACCAATACTAAAAAAAAATCTTAAACCTAAATTAATCACAAGTAAACTCTCCAAAACCAGAAAACCAAAACATCACCATCTGATAAATAGGTACCCAACCTAAAAATTTCACATCACTCATATCGTTAATAAACTTAATTAAGAGTCATTGCACTAACAACCGGATTCTGTATATATAGTCCAAAAGCTATAACCTTTTCCACACTCGATACACTGTTCATTTTCAGGGATACACATCACTCACTATCAATAAATGTTGATCACAAAAACCACTGTCTATTTCAGTGTTATATATCACACTTATCACCATAGTGTCCAATACATACACACACACCGAACGACACAGAGAAGACCACCACAAGAATCCCCTGCGCAAACAAACAAACAAACTCGATGAAGCGTAATTATTAGCCTGAAAATACAGAATACCACATTAGTGCCTATCTCTTTTCTTAGCTTATTATAAACCTTATCGTACCTGACACCTCTAAACCTTAGTAGATTAACCTTAACTCAGTCTAGGGTACCACTCATACACCAGCCTGTAGCGCCTAAAAAACGGCTGTTGTGCTACAGACCCGTGAGCTCATGACCCATCTAATTAATCAATCATTAGAAAGTACCAGTGATCACCCTCACCTTTTAACCTTAAAGATCCCATATAATATACCCAGAACATTATAGTCTTCTGTAAACAAACCATGATTAATAAATCTTAAATATTCATTTACTTCCCACTTTACGTGCCCACTTCAACAGCACACACACCATAATTAGAACGATACAGATACTACCTTTAATAACTGCATAGCCCTCTGTCAATCAACTAATATTCAACACTGCGAGAGAGAAAATCGGCAACAATATTATCTTTTCCTTGGATGTGGTAAAATTCTAAATTCCATTCTTGCCGCATGAGACTCCACCTCATCAATCGTTGATTTTTATTTTTGTATCTGCCGATGAAGGTCAGGGGATTATGGTCTGTCAAGACCTTAATAGGTGTATCTGAGGAGGAGAGATAAACCTGAAAATGATTAATAGCGAATATTAACGCAAGTGTCTCTTTCTCCACAGTTGAATACCTACGTTGGGCGGAGGACAATTTTTTTGAAAAGAATGTGACAGGATGAGAAACTCCCAGCTCGTCATTCTGCAACAACACCGCTCCTACACCAACGTCACTTGCATCCGTGGCAAGAGAAAAAGGAAGGTCAAAATCAGGAGCTCTCAGGACAGGGAAATTAATTAAAACTCTTTTTAAATTATCAAAAGCCCTTTGAGTTTCATTCGTCCAGACAAATGCTACATTCTTTCTCAAGAGATTTGTTAACAGATCGGCTATATCCGAAAAATTCCTAACAAACCTTCGGTAGTACCCACTCAAACCAAGGAATCTTCGGACATCCCTCCTACATTTAGGGACTTCCATATTTTCAATACTTTCGATATTGGCCTGCTTAGGAGCAACTTTACCATTACCAACCTCATGACCCAAATATACCACCTTCGCCTTTGCGAAATCGCTTTTCTTTAAATTAATTACCAAATTTGCCTTTTTCAACACCTCAAATAGTACCCTAATACGTTTTAAATGGGTTTCCCAATCATCGCTATAAATAACAATATCATCAATATACACAACACATCCTTCTAAACCATGGACTAAAGTATTCATTAACCTCTGAAAGGTAGCAGCCGCGTTCTTCATACCAAACGGCATAACTTTACATTGAAACAATCCCTGTGGTGTTACAAAAGCAGACAGGGCCCTTGCCCGCTTTGAAAGAGGAACTTGCCAATAACCTTTCAACAAATCGAATTTGCTAATGTATTTGGCCTTCCCCATTCGATCAATACAATCCTCAATTCGAGGTAATGGATAACAATCAGATTTAGATAACTCATTCAACTTACGGTAATCAAAACATAACCTGAAATCACCGTCGGATTTCTTGACCAATACAACAGGTGATGACCAAGGACTTTAAATAGGTTCAATTAGGTCATGTTTTAGCATATAATCCACTTCCTTTGCTACAACCTCATTTTTGAAGGGATTCAACCTGTAAGGAGATTTTTTCACAGGAGTGGCGCTACCTACCTCTACATCATGTTCAAGGACCGAAGTCCTACCCGGTACATCCGAAAATAATTCTTTATAATTAGATACTAAATTTTTCAAAGCCCTTTGTTCTTCCTTACCTAAATGTGAAATTACTCCTGAAAATTTTTCCAAAGACTTTCTATTATCCGACCGCCATTCACATCCATTAAAACAATTATTATCAATACTCTCCCCCTCTGAAAAAGAAAAATGGTTATTGTTCTCAGAATCTACCGTGTTCCCAATAGTTGCCACAGGAATGACTTTTTCCCGTTCCATATAAGCTTTCAACATATTTACATGACACAGTTGAAAAGGTTTCCTTCTTTGAGGTGTCTCCACTAAATAGTTAACTTCACTTATTTTTTTCAAAATTTTCCAAGGACCTGAAAAAGAAGCTTTCAATGGATTCCCTGGGAAGGGTAACAAAACCAATACTTTATCGCCTACCGCAAAGTCGCGTGCCTTGGACCTTCTATCAAAGAAAAACTTCATTCTTTTTTGGCTACATAATAAGTTTTCACCCGCAAATTTCCTAGCCTTGGTTAATTTATCGCCTAGATTAGACACATAATCCAATAAATTAACCTCAGGGACGTCTCCCTCCCAAGACTCACGAACCACATCAAGAGGACCTCGAACACAATGGCCAAACACAAGGCTGAAAGGCGAAAAACCTAAAGACTGACTTGGGACAGAACGAAAAGCGAACAACAAATAAGGTAATTCCTTATCCCATTCAGAACCATTAATCAAACAATATTTCTTTACCATGGATTTCAGGGTCTGATGAAATCTCTCCAGAGCTCCCTGGCTTTCCGGATGATATGGAGAAGAGGTCACATGTTTTATATTTAACTCTGCCATTTTATCTCTGAAATACCTGCTAACAAAATTAGAACCACAATCCGATTGAATAATCTTAGGCATCCCAAACCTGGTAAAAAAGTCAATTAGTACATCTACAATTTTAACACTTTTTATTGTACGTAGTGGTATTGCCTCGGGATATCGAGACATCCTATCCATGATTGTCAAAATATACTCATTACCACTACGCGTCTTCGGTAATTGTCCAACCACATCAATAATGACTTCCTTAAAAGGTTCGGAAACTACAGGAATAGGACATAGAGGCGATTTTGGAATCCGCTGATTGGGTTTACCGACCCTCTGGCACCCATCACAACTATTGACAAACTTCTTTACATCTGCCTTCAACTTCGGCCAATAATAATTCCCTAACAATTTGCAAGAAGTTTTATGAATTACAAAATGGCCGGCCAGACCACTTTCGTGCGCCAATGACATTAACTCCTTCCTGTAACCAAAAGGAACCATTATCTGTTTCACAATTTCATAATCAACATTATCCACCCCCATAGGCCTACTCAACCTATATAAAATATTATTAATTATCTTAAATTTGGGACCAGTCATATCAGACACCTCCCCTGACTCGATAGGGAGTTCCCGAAACTCCTTTTTCTGGGCTTTGATTAGTTCTTCAGTAGTCCAATTTAACTTGTCCGTTAACATTCCAAGATCTACAGCTAGGCTATCACTACGATCTAAACTACTTAAATCTACATCAATTGTTGACTCTGCAGCGTCAACAATTCTAGCACTAGAACGAGTAACTGCTGCTACTTCACTATCAGGGTTTATCAATATCGGACAATTATTATTCTTCATAGCCACATCATTCCCTAACACAACATCAACCTCCTTAACCGGGAATTTATCAACTATGGCCAATTTCAAATTCCCTGCAAAGGAAGGACAGATTAAATTAAAATTTTCAATAGCATACGACTTTACGGAATCAGGAAAACCAGCCAATAACACAAATTCCCCACTTTTGGGTACAAAATTACAAGGTAATGCCTCCCTTAGTATCAAAGACTGAGCTGCACCGGTATCACGCAAAATACGCACTCGTCTTTTCTCGGACGAATTGGTGAAGGAGACACTACCGAAGGACAAATATCTGTCAAAACAACCAGGTAGTCATTGATCAGCGGATGTTGTTGGGGTAGGTTCTCTCTCTCTCTCTTCCACGCCCATTACTGGCCTAACATTAGCATTTTG
>NC_090748.1:35052259-35062259 GCF_036898095.1 Palaemon carinicauda
TAGTTGACCACCCTTGAAGTCTGAAGTTCTATGAAGGTAGACCTTTAGGCATTCTACTGGACATAGAGATGCATCTTCTTTCAGAGGGCAGATTCTCCAGGGACCCCACCTGTTGGTGGGTAACTCATTCTTGGCGAGAAACGTAGGATCCGGAAACAGGTTCAGTTCTTCCCCATCCAGGAACTGAACACGACCTGCCTCTCTCGAGAGGCTACAATCTCACTAACCCTGGCCCCGGACGCGAGTGCAAAATAGGAAAATAACTTTTTGTGTCAAATCCTTTAACGCACACTCTTCATTGCTCAACAGAGAAGCGAAATGAAGAACTTGTCTAAAGACCATGAAATGGGCTTTGGAGGTGCTGAAGGTCTGAGCCTAGCACAGGCTTTCGGGACTTTATTAAAGATCTCGTTACCTAGGTCGACCTGGAAGGCATATAGAATGGGTCTTGTCAAAGCAGACTTACACGCTGAAATCGTGTTCGCTGCCAACCCTTGACCATGGAGGTGGGGAAAAAAGATAAGCAGAAGTCTGTCAAGATCTCCTGCGGAATCTTCGCCTTGACAAAAGGCCACCCATTTTCTCCAAGATGACTCATCTTGCCTTCTAGTAGATTTGCATTTATATTCCTCAAGGAAGTCTATACTGGCTTTCGAAATCCCGAAACGCTTTCTCACCGCTAGGGAGAGAAAATCATGAACTGCAGGGTCCGGGTTTTCTGTAATGAAGCGCAGACAGTTGACTTCTGGACTCGCTGGGTCAGAACTGGATCTGGTAGTGGTACAAACTTCAGCTACAGTTCCAATGCCAGGAGGAACCACAAGCTGTTCGGCCACTTGTGGGCCACTATTGCCGCTACCCTTTGAAGGATCTCAGTTTGTTGAGGACCCTCAACAGAAGGTTGTGAGGAGGGAACAGATAAATCTTGTACCATCTGTTCCAGTCGAGGGACATCGCGTCCACTGCTTCCGCTGAGGGGTCCTCGTACGGGGCACGTACAGGGGCAACTTCTTGTTGTCTTTCGTCGCAAAGAGGTCTATCTGCAGTTCTGGGACTGATTCAGAATGAAGGAGAATGATCCTGCGTCTAAGGACCATTCCGACTCTATCGGTGTGAACCTGGATAGAGCGTCCGCTGTCACATTGCGGACTCCTTGAAGGTGATCTGCCGACAGGTACCACTTCTTCTTTTCCGCCAATCGGAAGACGGCCAACATCACCTGGTTGAGAGGTGGTGACCTCGATCCTTGTCGATTCAAGTATCTTACAACTACCTCGCTGTCTATTACCACTTTATGTGGAACGAATGACGCGGGGAGACTTTCTTTAAGGTAAGGAGCACTGCCATAGCTTCTAGAAAGTTTTATGAGAAAGGTCTTGAATAGCCTGGACCAAGTCCCCTGGACTATTTTCCGATGAGAGTGACCTCCCCATCCCTCCTTTGAGGCGTCTGAGTGAATCGTCACCGACGGGGGAGGTGGCTGAAGAAGAACCTGACTTCTTTAGATGTCTGGCTTGGGACCAAGGCCTGAGAAGAGTACTTAGCCGAAGCGGCTGGTCTTCTCAGATCTCTTCACGCGTTTGATGCATAACTTCTCCAAACTCCGATTGCATCCTTTAGCTGTGGTCTTAGCACTGGGTCTGTCACCGAAGCAAACTGGAGAGAGCGCAGTACTCTCTCCTGCTCGTGTCTTGATATCCTTTCGGAATCTTGAAGTCTCTTGACAGAACCCGCTATCTCCTTCCTTTTCTTCGCCGGGGTGGAGAAACGGTGTGACAAAAGGTCCCAGTGGATCTTAGCCACTGGAACTTTTGAGATGGAGAAAGTCAAGACTTTTTCTGTTGATCTTGAAGCCTAGGTACTCTAGGAACTGGATCACTTGACTGGAAGCTTGCAAGCATTCTGTCTCGGATGCTGCCCACACCAACCAGTCGTCCAGGTAGGCTACTACCTGAATTCCCTTTATGCGAAATTGTTTGAGAGCTACGCTCGCAAGCTTCGTAAAAATCCTTGGGGCTATGTTTAGCCCGAATGGCATGGCTCCGAAGGCGTATAGTCTTCGTTGTAGCCTGAACCCTAGGTAGGGGGAGAGTCGATGGCTAATTGGAATGTGCCAGTAGGCGTCTGACAAGTCTATAGAGACGGAATATGCCCTCTTGGGCAGTAAGGTCCTTATGTGTTGCAGTGTTAGCATTTTGAATTTGCAATTCACTATGAACTTGTTAAGTGGCGACAAGTCCAGAATGACTCTGAGCAGCCTCCCTTAGAAATTGATGGGCTTCACCCTTTTTCTCCAACCGTTCTTGAACGTACTCCTCCATAACGGGGGTGGAGTGTTGGAAAAACCAAAGGTACGGGGGTGGAGTGCTGTACCAGCTCCCGCCCAGTCCATTCTTGAGTAGGCTGTGGGCCCAGGGATCGAAGGTCCACCGATCCCGAAATTTCAGAAGTCTCCCTCCTACCGGTATCACCTCACTTGGACTGCCGTCCTGAGGTCTTGCCTTCCTGACCACGACCACCCCTGAATCCCCTCCCCTTGAGGGGCGTCTAGACGAGCCTCTGGCTGCTCCTCTAGGCTTTGCTCGAAAGGAAGTAGACTGCCCTTCGAACGTTGGGGTGAATGCCGTGGACTGTGTCGACACAGCCTGGGGTACCCACTGAAAGGTGGTCGGGGTTTGTGCCACGATCTGGGGCACTGGGGGCAATGGCAATTGCCGTTGCTGTTGCTGTCTAAGAGGCTTGGCTGGCCGAGACGGTAGCCTAGTCCTCATAGTCTTCCTCTTTGGTTGAGGACCCTCATCCGGGGAAGACTTTCTTTTGATAGCCAGGCCCCACTTCTGGAGAAGGTTTCTATTCTCCAAGGCGGCTTTATCAAAAAACTTCTTTGACCAAGTCGGTAGGGAAAAGGTCTTTTCCCCAAATGTTGGAGGAGATTAGTTTCTTTAGCTCGTGCCTCACCGTAGCCGAGGTAAACACGAACTCCCTACAAGCTCTCCTTGCCTTGACGAAGCCATAAAGGTCCTTCGTCACTGTGGCTAGATGAGGCTTGGCCACTACCATGAACATTTCATGGACCTTGGGGTCACTTGCCATCGTCTCGAGAGTAGTCTGAAGAGACATTGAGGCAGTCAGTCTTTCTTTTGTATCGAACTCACTTCGCAAAAGAAAGTCAGACAGCTTAGGGAGGTCCTTGCCGAACTGACGTCCGGCAATATCAGCCTCCAACTTTCCCACTGAGAACGTAAGATGGACGTCCTTCCAGTCTTTGTGGTCCATAGGCAGGGCCAGCAACAAGGGTTTACACTCCTCTAGGGAGGGGCAAGACTTGCCGGCCTCGATTGCTTTTAGTACAGCCAGAAACCCTTTCTGTAAAAGGGGGAAGGCTCTAGTAGGCGAGGACACAAAGGAAGGGAGCTTCCTATTCAATGCAGCTACCTTTGAGTTAGAGAAGCCCCTCTCTTTCATCGAGGATGAAAGTAGAGCTTGAGCCTTAGCATGGTCCATCACTATGACCTCCTTCGGCTCTGTCTCCTCCTTTGAAGCTGGTTCCTTCCTCAGCCGGACATAACAGTCCGGATATGATGCCTTGCTGGGCCAGAATTCCACCCTCCAGGGGAACTGAGCCCAGCTTATCCGAGATGACGATCTTTCCAGTCGTCATCGGCATGTGCTCAGCATACCTCCATGGGTTAGCATCTGAGCACAAGGGAAGGTCTTTCACATTGAGCTCTTTCTGGGGCCCATGTGATTCTGCAAGGCACTGCATTCGCAGTTCCATTGCAGCCGCCTTCTCCTGATTCTCCTTCTGCATTTGTTGGATCATTCCAACAATAGAAGAGAGGGCCTGTCCCAGCTCTACTGGGAGACCGGCCGATGTAGAGGGGCTTGAACTTCATCCTGGGCTTCTGCCAGGAGGTCTTCCTCCTGACACCCGTCCACATCAGATATCCTGTCATTTAGCTGGATGTCTTGCATCGCGACCGCGACTTCAGCATCCACCTGGATCTGAACTTAGGGGATCTCCTCTTGAGGCTGGGGAATCACTGCATCAGCTGATGCCTTAGGGAAAAGATACGCCCTCATCTTCTCACTTGGAAGATAAGGGCCAGAAGTGTTCTTTTGGAAGCCCCTTACCCAGGTAAGAAGCTTCTTCCTAGCTATTTAAATGTCTCATTAATCAGGTTAGTGCACACAGTACATACCTGAGGATCCCAATACCGGAGATCATCCTTGGAGACAGCGTATGCTGCGTGTCTCCTACAAAACCCATGTCCGCAGAGGTTCTTGCTGCTGACATTGCAGAAAGCACTTCCCCACTTCGGAGTGTCCTTCTGTAAAGAGAAGAAATTTCCATGAGTATCAAGTGAACTATGTATCACTGGATATGCATAGTATAGCATAACAATTCAGAAAGGAAAGACACACACTTGTGTTTCCCTCACAACCCATTGTTGCAGCCTTCCAGATAATAAAATCAAAAATGGTTTATCTCTTCTAGAGTAACCAATGCAAGGTTTCCAGAGGAAACAGGTGGAGCTCACACCTAAGCAATGATTTTAAAATTCTGGATAATAGACAGGGAAGAACTCAGCTTCCTATCTGAGGGCAACAGCAAAGGGATGTGCAAGAAAACACAATAGTGTTAGAAGATACAGTGCTGTACCAAAACCTTTACTATAGTTTTCTTCTTACTGTATATGCTATACAGAAGAATACTAGTACAGTATAGGGGGATGTGTGCCGGCCTGCCTTTGCCGGCCAGCACACACCACAACTAGCTTTAAAGTATACTACTTAACAGCTATAGGGCGGCAGCACTCTGGTTCAAATGCCTGTGCCGGTCGGCAGCGACTGCCGGCCGGTAACAGCCAGTGTTGGCCGGCAATGGCTGCCGGCCAGCAACTACACAAGGTAGTACCCAGCTGCCGGCCACACACTTGGTGACCGGCAGACAAGGACTGACAAGCCGGCCGGCAAAGGTACAAGACCGATGCCAGCCGGCAGCAAAAGAACCAGAGAACTACACCTGCCCGGCTGCCGGCCTCATAGGCCGGCAGCCGGGACAGGTACAGCACTAGAAGAAAATAGAATGGATGCCGGGATAAGAGTGTACACTACCTCCAAGCCCGGCAACCGAAAGAGTGCATATAAGGAAGGGGAGAAACTAATTCAGGCTTCCTTGACCAATGCCGTCCGGCTCTGCCGGCAGGCATGGATGAGGGACCAAGAGAGGTCCGGGCAGCACTCGAAAACATAAGACCCTTGCCGGCCAGCAGCTCTGCCGGCCGGCAATGGGCTGAGTCAATTCCACATCCCAACCTATACTAGGTCCAGAAGTAGAACGGCGTACAGTACAGTAAGACCCCTGCCGGCCAGCTCTGCCGTCCGGCAAGGTACAGTACAGTAATGGCTAGGCCATTACGGAGATAGAGGGGGAAGGGACAAGAGGGTCCTGCCAACCTTGCTTTAGTGACAGATCACCCGCAGCCATGAAACTTATCTTAGCCTAAGGGAGATCTAAGGGAAAAGGCCAGCAATACTTGCCAGCTTCCAGAGCACCAAAGCAAGGAAGGCGTTGCTACTCCCAAGGGAAGAACTTATCCTCCCCCGAGAACAGCAACAGGACTTAGTCTGGTCGATCACAAAAGAAGGAATCATAACTACAGAAACCTTCGGTAGTGACCTAAGGGAGCTAAGCTCCCTTTGTATGTGTTAGGTCAGCGAGGGGGACTCTGCCCCAAGCCAGACAACACAGACTCAGACTAAAAACTCTGTTGTTCTGTCCCTCTTGAACCATAACTACAGGAACAGGAAGGTACAGTAACACCCTAGTATAGTTTTATCGAAAATAAATTCGGAAAAAACCACTTAGGGATAAGCCCAAGGCTTAAACAGAGGGAAAGGGATTGCATACCTTCTCCGAAGAAAAGAAAGCAACCGGGGAGTATGATAAAGTATACTAAGGCTCCATAAGCAATTAGCCTAGGCACCAAGAGAATCGATTACCTAATTCACCGAAACTCACACGTATACAATCTTGGAAATATTCCACACAGTCTAAAATGTATAAAATATAGCCTAAAGCTTCAATAAAATTTTAATTACACTCGGAAAAACCAAAATCATGCATGAAGTACCAGGACCAAACGACTAGGCTACATGGCCTAGCGTAGACCAGAATGGCGAATACTTCGCCAAATAATACTAAGCACGAAAGGAAATCCTATGTAATGCTAAATAGCTAAAATTTATTAAAGCAAAACAACCAGGAATGTCGCTCTGACTAACTAATTTATACCTAGCGAGCGACAGTGTCCAGGACACCTCTGGTAGGCTACGGCTCTTGTATCAAAGATTAATCCTATTAATCACTCAAAATTTTACAAAGAGCCTACATTTATACATAACAGACACTATACTCAACTTATCAGAGGCCGACGAAGACGAAGAAGCCATGAAAAGTCGAATAAATCCAAGATTTGCGAGAAAAACAGGAAAAAACACCGAGTTGTTAAGCTACGCAAAAAGGAATGGAGATGGCGCCAGGATTGGCGCCAGGCACGCATACGAATCGGGGGATAGGGAAGCCTTGGGAGCGGCTCCCCTTTTTCTTTCCCGAATTCGTATCTCGTCAATCACCTCCTACGAGACGAAATCTCTGTCCAGGTTGTAGATTGCCATGTGACGTGTCTAGAATACGTCCTCTGATATGTCGCGATATCCCTTTCACGAGGGATACTCGCTCCAGGAGTTAGAATTCTGGTACCTTAAGGTAAATTCTCTGGGAATATCGCCGTAGTTGTAATATACCCTAGGAAGCTACCCTATAGGAACTTCCATCAGGACGACATGGCTTGAGCCCAAAAATATACGTATATATATATATATATATATATATATATATATATATATATATATATATATATATATATATATATATATATATATATATATTTATATATATATATATATTTCTATATAAACATATATATATATATATATATATATATATATATATATATATATATATATATATATATATATATGTATGTATGTATGTATACATATATATATTATATACATATATATATATATATATATATATATATATATATATATATATATATATATATATATATATGTATGTATGTATGTATATATATACACATATATATATATACATATATATATATATATATATATATATATATATATATATATATATATATATATATATATATATATATATATACGTATATATATATATATATATATATATATATATATATATATATATATATATATATATATATATATATATATATATATATATATATATATGATAAATCTTGCACATTTAGACGTGTTTTCCATATTCAAATAAGCCATATATATTTTTGATACATTGATGTCTGGATTCTCTTAACGACCTCGGGATCAGAGCCCCAGTCGAAAAAAAAAATATATATATATATATATATATATATATATATATATATATATATATATATATATATATATATATATATGTATAAATATATATATATATATATATATATATATATATATATATATATATATATATATATATATATATATATATGATAAATTTTTTGCACATTTAGACGTGTTTTCATATTCAAATAATCCATATATTTTTGTTACATTCATTTCTGGCTTCTCTTAACCACCTCGGGATCAAAACCCCAGGTGAAATCACGCAAAGATATACATAGACAAATACAATTCTCTATAATATACATTAGTAGGAAAATTATATTTTCTAACTAAACCTTCTTACATTCTTAAAAACAAAAACAAGGAATAAAAAATATAATTTTAAAGATACTACAGAATCACAAAAACTAATAATGTAAAATTTTAAGATGGCAATTTATATACGTAAAAGGCGACATGAACGATATAGAATAAGTTCAAAATAGATAAATAAGTAAATTTAGAAAGACTTTTTGAACTATGAACTAAATGTATCAATAAAAGGCGGGGTTTCTGTACACATTCAACATTTTCATTTCCTAAAAAGATAAAAAGTCATACAATGCCCAAAATACAAAATTATTTAAAATTTTCTAAAAAAAAAGATGAAAATATGGTTTTAAAGATCCCAATAGATTCACTATGACAAATATAATATATACACATATGGCTTACTCCACAAACCCTGAAGATACAACTCATAGCCATATCTATGATTTTTTTTTTTTTTTGGATACATGATAGCCCCTATAAATGACCAACTTCAGTTCCCGAGTGAACATCATGCCTCTGCACCTAGTGTAAACGAGACCTTATGCAACCAATATCATTTTCAAAAAAATCAACATCATACACTCCCCCAAGATAAGTTAACAATGAACAAAAAATATCACCGTCCCCTAGAAAGCTCTAACTAAGTCGAAGAATATGACTTGAAGTTTTAAAAAGTCTTTTAAAATACCTGGCTTGCACATACAAAACATGAGGTCTTAATAATAGCTTATTGCACAGATCAGCCACATCACGACTACTTGTACATATAGGCAGCCCAACCATCTTCTTTAATGCTTTACCATAAGCTACTTCAAACCCTTTAAAAATCTGCTTTTTGAATATTTGCCAATATTTCAAATAGATAGTCCATAATCAGGATTACAATAAGAATTAAAATGGTATAAAAACACTTCAATAGATATATTATTAAAATTTCGAAAAAGCCAATTAAATTTAGAATAAAAAGAATTTAGCCTGACTTTGACATCCGAAATATCCATTAAGTCATTTCCAATGTGGAACCCTAAATATTTATAACCCTCCACTACTTTCAACTCATCATTTCCAAGAGTTACCTTCACTGAGTTTGAAGCCAACCCTACCCTTTTGAATATCATACATTTTGTTTTATTTGTGTTTATAATTAGTTTCACCTTTTCAATTTTTGTTTTTAAATTCTCATATAATATGCTTAGATTATCTTTGGCATCAGCCAACAAAACAATGTCATCAGCATAGGCTATGATGTTCACTCGTAATACACACAATTTGCATCCTTTATATATGTTTACAATTTCTTCTAAAATATAGTCAATTTACAATTTCAATAGAAAAGGAGAAAGGATACATCCCTGTCTAACAATAGTATCTATATAAACATATTTTCCTTTACTCCCATTCCATAGAACTCGTGCTCTTTGGTTTCTCAGGTAATTCATTAGGAGAACAATATCTGGTGGATCATTTCTTTAAATCATCATATCACCAAACAAGAAATGATTAACAGTATCAAAAGCCCTGGAGAGGTCGATGAACAGGCCAAAAGCTTTATCACCTATTCTTGTGTATATGTTTATTATTTCTTTAAAAAGCAAGCATGCATCACTAGTAGAAGTTCCCTCCCTAAACTTACACTGCAATGAATTAAAACTAATTTCTTCTTCCATAATATCTAAAAGATGTATTTCGAAGAGTTTCAAGATAAGTGACGGCTGCATCACTGGACGGTAAATCGAGGATACAGAAACATTTCCTTTAAGTCTTTTATTGTAGGATTAATATTCGTACCAAGTAATTCCAGAGGGAAGTAACAATGACCATAACTCAAAACCTGATCACTACCCCTTTTCAATAAAGTAGGATGAATTCCGTCATGACCAATTAAATTTTTAATGTTTTTTAATCAATCTTGTTAACGTTTCTAATGATATCCTAATGTTAAATTTTCTGTTATTTATCCAATATTCATTTAATTTCAATAGAAGTTCAATTGAACTGTTTAAATCAAACGAAAAAAATTAATTATAGAAAATCGGTATTATATTTTCAATATCATTTTCCCCATCAATTGTTTCTGATTATTTTGCTTTGTTATTCTTTTTCCTTACATCCCCCCAGAATTGTTTCATATCTTTATCTTCAAATTTTTCCTGCATCGATAAAGACCTCTCAGCAAATCTATTTCTCTTACATTCATTTAATGTCTCTTTGATATATTTGGCGACTTTCC
>NC_090748.1:35067259-35069553 GCF_036898095.1 Palaemon carinicauda
GGTAGGCGAGAATGACCATGAATGGGAGGTAAATCAGTTGTTGTTTGCGGATGATACTGTACTGGTAGCAGACACAGAAGAGAAGCTTGACCGACTAGTGACAGAATTTGGAAGGGTGTGTGAGAGAAGGAAGTTGAGAGTTAATGTGGGTAAGAGTAAGGTTATGAGATGTACGAGAAGGGAAGGTGGTGCAAGGTTGAATGTCATGTTGAATGGAGAGTTACTTGAGGAGGTGGATCAGTTTAAGTACTTGGGGTCTATTGTTGCAGCAAATGGTGGAGTGGAAGCAGATGTATGTCAGAGAGTGAATGAAGGTTGCAAAGTGTTGGGGGCAGTTAAGGGAGTAGTAAAAAAAAAAAAATAGAGGGTTGGGCATGAATGTAAAGAGAGTTCTATATGAGAAAGTGATTGTACCAACTGTGATGTATGGATCGGAGTCGTGGGGAATGAAAGTGATGGAGAGACAGAAATTGAATGTGTTTGAGATGAAGTGTCTGAGGAGTATGGCTGGTGTATCTCGAGTAGATAGGGTTAGGAACGAAGTGGTGAGGGAGAGAACGGGTGTAAGAAATGAGTTAGCGGCTAGAGTGGATATGAATGTGTTGAGGTGGTTTGGCCATGTTGAGAGAATGGAAAATGATTGTCTGCTAAAGAAGGTGATGAATGCAAGAGTTGATGGGAGAAGTACAAGAGGAAGGCCAAGGTTTGGGTGGATGGATGGTGTGAAGAAAGCTCTGGGTGATAGGAGGATAGATGTGAGAGAGGCAAGAGAGCGTGCTAGAAATAGGAATGAATGGCGAGCGATTGTGACGCAGTTCCAGTAGGCCCTGCTGCTTCCTCCGGGGCCTTAGATGACCGCGGAGGGTGAGCAGCAGTAGGGGAGTCAGCATTATGAAGCTTCATCTGTGGTGGAAATGTGGGAGGTTGGGCTGTGGCACCCTAGCAGTACCAGCTGAACTCGGTTGGGTTCCTGATTAGGCTGAAGGAACATAGAGAGTAGAGGTCCCCTTTTTGTTTTGTTTCATTGTTGGTGTCGGCTACCCCCCAAAATTGGGGGGAAGTGCCTTGGTATATAGATAGATAGATATGCATATATATAATATATATATATATATATATATATATATATATATATATTATATATATATATATATATATGAGAAAGAGAGGGAGCCTTGACCACCCTATAGCCTATATCTTGTGTTTGGAAATATTCCCTCCAAAGTCATCTTTTCCATAATTTTCAAGAAGAATCGTGCAATCATGGAAAAGAAACTGATACGTGAGTGTAATTCCTGGTGTTTATTTATTTCCATTTTTCTTAATTCTTTTCGTATTCTATCTGAATCTTATCGATATTATTTAAGTAATATATTTTGGGTATTTTTCTTTTATAGTTTGTGTTTATGATCTAACAAACAAAAACTAACATATAAACACTCTTACACAGACAAATTCATTTCATTATGATATGATGTTGTTTCCAAAGAAACTTCTTCCGTATAATACAAGTCATATGAGATAAAAAGGTCATCAGAAAATTGCCGGAAACTAATTCCAGCGCTGATTCAAGATGCAGGTGGGGCGAGAGAGTAGTGGAAATGGTGAAACATGAAACCGGAACATATTTAGGCAGTTACTTAGGTTGGAGAAAATATTTGCTAGTGCAAAAGGAAGGAATGTGACAAACAATGATATAAAGCGAGGATTACAGGGCTTATGCTGTGCCAGCTTTACTTTTTTTAGTTATTTTCTTACTAAAATTCATTTCAATATCTTCAACTAACGAGGAAGTTGTGAAATAAAAGATTTAGTTTTATCAATATTTTGAATTTATTTTTTGTCTTTGATCGATTACCGAGGCGGAAAATAAATGTAATTTGTCATTGATAAATAATTGTAGTTTTTACAACATACTTTACAGGTCATATTGAAATTAATTTAATTGGCACCGAGGAGGGAAGACTAACTCTTAGGGGCAATTGTATTTGAGGAGCCCAAAGTTAATCATTTACAAATATAAATAGTTTGTTTTACAAATATTTAATATATTGACATTAATAGAATGTGTATTTAACTTTAATGAAAAATATTGCATTGTTATTTATATGCTACTAAACTATTAAATAGATATATTAAACTCTGTTTAGAGAATTATCAAAAGCTATTACGGTAGGTTTTCTCTAAATAGTCTTCCTTATAAAATATAAAAGCCTCTTCATTACATATAAAATTATTATTTATCATTCTAGAAAATACACATATCAATATTTCTAAGTTTATAATTTTTTTTT
>NC_090748.1:35070053-35077553 GCF_036898095.1 Palaemon carinicauda
TATCTAATAAACTATTGATGGCCGCTTTTTCAAAATCCATCATCACAGTGGCTGGTTCGACAATATGCAAAAGTTCTTTTATGGTAGTAAATAGGCTATTGTAAGTATCTTGTGTCTTATTTGGCAGCAAGTTGATAATAAATAATTGGGCTACACTTTAACGTTCCATCTACTGCCCAATTTTTAACTTTTTTGATGTCACTAATTGCAGAGTCAGTTGCAAATATCAAAATTCTTTCAGTATCATGTTCACCACTGTCAAACTGTAGCCACTTCAAACCATTATCAAGGTAACAATACTGATCAGGAATTAAATAACCATGCCGTTCCTGAGGTATAGGCGGTACATTATCTTCTACTTGTCTCCAACGTCTGATACTACGACTCAATGATGATACTGAAGGTAATTCTGAAATAGCACATACATTCATACTTTGGGTTTCTTTACATATTATAGTCCGATGAGCATCTTGTGTAGATCCTGAAATTATTATCATTTGATGATGTGCTAATTTTGTTGCCACTCTTACTGCTGTAGCACTGTGGTTATGCTCGCCTACACTCTTAACGATTTTGTTGTCACCATCACCAGCATAGGTGTGTACACGGGCTTTACACAACCTATTTTTGCACTGCCAATATTGCTTGGAACCATCCTTATTAGCTTTGTGTTTATCATATATATAGTTTATATCATCCACTAATTTCTTTCCATTTTTAGTTGAAGCAATTAGACGAGGCATGGGTGATACAATAAAAAATATATATATGTATCCGCAAATGCAGCAGCCGTAGTTGATAGCCAAGCGTTAGTAGTAGACTGAGAGTGATATATACATACATTTTTAGGTTCCGATCAATGTTTATATAGTTGAAAAGAATATTTAAACAACCAATTACAAGACATTGTGGCAATTATTTAAACAACCAAATACAAGAACTTTATGGCAATTATTTAAACAACCAATGACAAAAACAGTATGGCAATCATTTAAACAACCAATTGCAAGAACAGTATGTCACTTAAAATAAACTCCAATATATTCGCGTACACACATATATATAGTGGTATCGAAATGACCAGTAACGAAAAATCCTAATCACAAAATGTCCAGTAGCGAAATGTCCGGTATCAAAATGTCCGGTTTCGAAATGTCCAGTATCAAGCGGTCCAGTCACCATACACACACACACACACACACACATATATATATATATATATATATATGTATATATATATATATATATACATATATATATATATATATATATATTATAAATATACATATACATACATATATATACATATATATATATATATATATGTATGTGTATATATATATATATATATATCTATATATATGTATATATTATAAATATACATATACATACATATATATATATATATATATATATGTATATATATATATATATATATATACATACATTATATAGTTATGTATATACATTATATAGTTATGTGTATATATATATATAATATATATATATTTATACACATATACAATATATGAATATATATATATACATTATATATATATATATATATATATATATACTTGAGAAGCTGGTCTAGTGCAGAGTTGATACAGTAGTTTATTAAGGATTTTATTTATATTTCATTTTTACATTGAAAAGATGCACAGCTCTTGAGATTAGTTCTCCTTGTGTAGATTGAAGTTTATTATGTAAGTAACGTAAGACTTAGGTCGTTAATATCATCGTATTCTTTTTTTCAAGTCAATCAATATATGTATATATATATATGTATATATATATATATATATATATATATATATAGATTTGCTTTATTTCTGAAAATTAATTTTTTTTATTTAATGTAATTTTGTTACAAAATTTTACGTAAACTGCTTGATAGTGTTATGTGATCATACAAGATAGGAACAAAGGCTTATGGAATGATCTTTTATATCTTTATGAGGTATTTAATCATGTCTGTGAGAAAATACGCAGTATGCCATGTGCTTTGGAAATTTTGGAAAAATCTAGTGATAGGATGTTATCTTTTTTATTTATTCCGGGGACAAAGGGTGGGCGGAGATAACGGACTGATAGAGCAGTCTGGCGTTGCGTAATATCATATTCGGGAGAGCAGTATTTGGTAACTCTGAAGCCTTACCCCGGCCCTCGAATCCGCTTCCCTGCTCTTTGTAAAGTTTCTGGAAGTTTTTTAGGGTTAAGACAGCCATCTTCACATCCTTCTCACTCTCGCACGCAGCTTAGTGTATTGTTTTAAAACGTTTCAATGAAAAATCTAAATTTTGTTATAAGAGGTATTGTGATTGTAGTGAGTACTTATGAAAATTATTTTAGTGTGTTTATAAACGACCATGTAGGAAGGGGATAGGTTCATATATTGTGATCTGGTTATGTATTTTCATTAGGGGTCAAATTTGAATATTGTATTTAGATTTAATTTTAAAAGAAACAAGAGACCCTGCCACTTTGTTGCAGCAGCCTAGAGAATGATACAGGGGACTGGGGAGAGAGCATTCGATTGTGGCTTATAGGACAAGGCCAAGGCCCGTCACACCCCCCAACACTTCCATCACGGCACGTTATCAAGTTCCTGTGTAAGAGTCAGACGGTGGCACAGTCACACAAACAGGCATTTACTCTTGCATCCCTGGCAAAGACCCAGAAGGAAACCAGCACTATCCCTGATAATATATCAAAGTATTCGCTATGTCACTAACTTCCTAAAATGTTAATTGAGAACAAGATTAATCAGAGTAAGATGTATATCAGGATTGACTTCGTGTACCACAGGAACCTTCATAGACACCTAGAAGAGGGCAGGAAGGTAAATTAGACGGCTGAGACATGGATACAACCTGGATAAGTCATAAGATGGAGTGGGTGAATATCACGCACATAAAGCCATCTGGTGCCACCAGGAGATGGGGAACATTCGTTGCAGTACCAGATGGTAGTCCCAATGGCTTTATTGAATTCTCCCCTCTCTCTCTGTTTTCCTGTCAAATATGCCATCAACAACTACAACGAGGAAATGAATGGTGAACTGTTCCTACGGTGGCTAAAGGCACTATTAGAGAAGCCAGTGGTATTGGAACTAGACAATGTTCCATACCACAGCACACTGACTGAGGAAAGTCGTTGTCCCACCACTGCTACCATTGAGTCTCACCTCATAGAATGGTTAGAGTACAGAAAGTTTTCCTTCCAGCACTATGCTACAAAGGCCGAGCTCCTCTATGTATGTCATTAAAACCAGTGCCTGATTACAAGCTAGAAAATACCATTCGGAATAGGGTCATGAGATCTTCGGTCTGCTTCCCTCTCATCCCAAGGTCAATACAATCAATTATGTGTTGGTGCACATGAAATGGTAAGAACTCCTCACTCTAAGTTTCATCAGAGCTGACCTGTAGGCCATAATGGAGGAAGCCAGGATTAGTCACCTGTCATGTGTGCACAGGCCATGGGCAGTACGTTGATCACGAGATTCTAGGACACTTATCATTTAATATATAACATACATGAAATTATCAACCTTATCATTATTAGCCTCAACAGTGACAAAGACGATGATATTGATTTGTTCTTAGATAGAGATGGAGACTAAACAAATGCCTGGGCATTAACTTTACTCTTTCTATCAGTCAAACATGATGACATATATTTCACCTAAGTCACCACCTTTCTCCTTTCATCAACTTTTCATAGTAACATTTATTTTTCCTAATTTGTGAAAAGCTATTTCTCAGTGCTGTTTATAGTAGTTTATACAGAGCAGTCACTAAGGGTTATATTAATCAAATTTATCAGAATAGATTAGGGGGTTGCCTACAATAAACCTTGACTCCCCTGAAGACCGACTCAGGTATAAGGGCTATGCCAACATCAAAGGCCGGTTGAAAAATAATAAGTAAAATAAAAAAATAAATAAACATATAGTATCAAACATCACACACATTCGAGTCCCCTTATGGGGTCAGTGCCGTCAGTGCACAGTAGGGATTAATAAAGGGTATTATACAGTAGATGGAAGATCTAATTCAATGTTATTATTCTTAAATTATTTTCATTTGATTGTCTGTTAGTTCTCTTGTAGTTCATTTCTTTGTTTCCTCTCCTCACTGGGCTACTTTCCCTGCTGGAGTTCTTGTTCTTATAGCATCCTGCTTTTCCAATTAGGGTTGTCGCACAAGCTACTCCCCATATAGACTCTACATAATTCCTGTTCTTGTTGCAGTTCACCTATCCAACTGTCCTCCGCTGAATGACCCTCTTGTTCCCGTGCTTGGAACAATCGTAAATCCAATATTCAATTAAATTCAGCCCAGTCCCTATGGGGTGTCACAAGTTTTCATGGAGGGGATAAATACTGTATCTGTGATATTAGACGAATTAAGATTTGGTTTTTCATTTCCTATGGATACACCTCCCATGCTCATACCCAATGATATACAGTATGATGGTGTACAATTGCCCATTGATGGGAAAAATATATTAGGATTTGCTCTCTATATTTCATATTAGGCAAACGTTTTAGATTTACGGGGCAAAAGAAAAAAGGTTAAGTCTTTGTTTTAAGCACAAATTACAAAACACCCCTTTCCTGTTACCATAGGTACAATGCATGCGACATTGTCAACATTTCAAGAGACTTACACACTCACAAATGAGAGAGAGAGAGAGAGAGAGAGAGAGAGAGAGAGAGAGAGAGAGAGAGAGATGAGCAGTTCAATATATTACTAAATCAGTAAAAGGGCGGAAAATAACCGAGGTATATTCATTAATGTAAATTATTAGATAAGGGAAAAAATAACTAAAAACTAGCCGCAACTTGGGAGGGATTTTGTTTATGAGATCGGCTTTATCCCTCGTTGAAGTTGCTCACTATCACGCAATTCATTGTAATGTTGCTATATTTAACAGCATATTTGAAAAGGCTACATGAAAGCTGTGTTTTTTTCCATTATAGATATTATCATGAAGTTTAGCAGGAACAGAGTTACTATGTTTCAAATCAATCACTGAAATTTTCATTTGGATATGTGGATTATTCTAGGAACATTTTACTTCACCGCCAAAAAATAACCATTTTGCCATATCGAAGTAAACGTTTGCTCTTACTTTTCTATGGCAGATATCAACATGATACTTGACATGGACAAATATATATCCATCCCGTAAATCCCTGAAAGTTTTATTTAGAAATGTGGGGTATTTTACGATTAATTTACGGCACCGCCGAAAATCGTCCTCCCACGGATATCGAACAATTACTACTGTGACTTTTTTATAGTAGGTATCAATATGAAAATTGTTATGAATATAATTCATAAAACACCCATCAAACCCAGTGAAAGCTATTAGGATATCTGTAAAACTCTAGGAGTAGATTGCTACTTCAAACTGATTTGTTAGCTAAAAATCGTCACTAACAAACAAAAGTGACAGCAAGGGCAGGCCTATAGCAGGTGTTAACATGAAATGGTCAAAACCATATTTTATATATATCTAAATATTCCCTTAAAATTTCATTCGAATATATTTATTGATATAGAATTATTGACCCTTCCGCCGAAAATATCAGATGGCCCCTCGCCCTCCTCCGTCGGTAATATAAAAGGAAAGGACTGGGCCATGGGTTGGGTGAGATTCGTTCACGAAAATTTTGGCATTCCATATAAGGTCACTTACTTCGGTATCGCCAATAATTTAAAACTGAAGCAAATTTCAGCGTGAGAGAGAGAGAGAGAGAGAGAGAGAGAGAGAGAGAGAGAGAGAGAGAGAGAGAGAGAGAGAGAAGTAAAAGGGGGGGGGGGGTGTTAGGTAATGGTCGAGGTGGAGGGATAGTGTAAGCGGATCTTTTTTATAATCTTGTGTTCGTAACAGTTTTCTTGGTAATCAATTTTTGACTCTTGATACAAGGACAAGTGCCTTTATTCTTCATAAATCAGTTCCCAAAAACGTGCTTGCACTGTCTGTAAAACTCACAGTATTGTCCCCATATAACTTGACCTAAATCCTCTTAGGTAACATAAATTTGATGGGGATGACAGATCCAACGTACCCAAACCTAATACGTTCAGACCTTATCTGGATGATTGCTTGGATTCCTCTGAAAATCCCCACCCCCCACTCCCATTCACTCCCCCCAAAGCCTGATAGTGAGGGACAGAAATCATGAAAAAATAAAGGATGTATTTCAAACTAACATATTAGACTTGTTCCTATTCATTATATTTTGAGGAGACAAAACATGGGTAATTAATAATGTGAGTTGTTAAAGTTTAATTTGCTTTAATCTGTAAGTAACTTATATCATATAAGTTACAATATATCTTATGTTTCCATATGTGTAACCATGGTATAACCACATCTACTGATATAGACCCACCCTTATTTATTACCACTTTCTCCAATAATACTGATAACTCTGGAAAATGAATAAAATAAAACAGGAAAAGGTTTTGTGACTGTGCTATGAACTTGAAACAAAAGAGAAATAGTTATAAAACGGGATTTAGAGGTTTGTAAGTGATCCAACCAAAAAGAAAAAAAAAATGTATGAATACAAAAAAGTCAAAGGACTAATGAAAAAGCTCAAAAATAGAAGAAAATTATAAGAAACAATTCGAAACAGGTTGCTGTAAGAATTGAATTCCTGCTAATGAAGGTTTTTTTTTTTTTTAATTGGTTATCCATCGTTGACTATTGGGTGATTGCAAGAGAAAACCCGATTCTAAAACTACGAAAATGTGCTGGGAATGGATTGTAGAATATGTTAGGAAAAATATAAACACATTAAGAAAGAAAGTGAACATAATTCATTCAATTGTCGTGATTGTATTTCATGAAATATAGAATATAATTAGGTTCCCCTCTTGGGATTATAGGATATATCTATTGAAAAGAAGAGGAAGAGCAGACAAATTCAAGAAGGAACACTAATTATTATTGTTATTATTATCATCATTATTATTATTATTAATATAATTATTATTATTATTAATATTATTATTATTATTATTATTATTATTATTATTAATATTATTATTATTATTATTATTATTATTATTATTATTATTATTATTATTATTACTTGCTAGGCTACAACACTAGTTGGAAAAGTAGGATGCTATAAGCCCAGGGGCTCCAACAGGGAAAAGAGCCCAGTGAGGAAAGGAAACAAGGAAAAGTAAAATATTCTAAGAACAGTGACAACATTAAAATAAACATTTCCTATATAAACTATTAAAACTTTAACAAAACAAGGGGAAGAAAAATAAGATAGAATAGTGTGCCAGAGTGTACCCTCAAGCAAGAGAACTCTAACTCAAGACAGTGGAAGGCCATGGTACAGATGCTATGGCACTACCCAAGACTAGAGAACAATGGTTTGATTTTGGAGTGTCCTTTTCCTAGAAGAGCTGCTTACTATAGCTAAAGAGCCTCTTCTACCCTTACCAAGAGGAAAGTGGTCACTGA
>NC_090748.1:35092553-35100053 GCF_036898095.1 Palaemon carinicauda
CATGCTCCCGTAGATTTGCAACGAATTCATACGATAATAAGCCAAAATTGGTTACGACCAACCTTATATGCTGTAAATTTAGAACACAAATCCTTTACGTTATTTTTTTACTCTGGTAGTCCACGTAATATCATGGATTTGAAGACAGATCATTTGTTGTTTTCGAACTTTCCGATTGAAAAATCCGGAGTTAGACTCTCGGCTATAGGAAATAATGAATTAAATGTCATAGGCATAACTCATGTTCAATTCAAAGTCGGTAAACCACGTTTGCCGATACATTTGTTGTTGTACAAAACATTGATATGTATCCAGCTGTAATTATAGGATACCCATCTATGGGAAATCAAAACATTATCTTAGCCCCTGCCAAGCACGGTGTGTATATCAAAGGGAAATTCTATAAGTCTTCTAATACCTTAAAATCAGTTTTGGATAAAAAGGAGACGACAAATGTAACCGTAACGTACGTTGAAGAACCAATAACTTGTCTCACTAATAAAGAAATAATATACGCAACCCAGCAGAATTCTCGTTCACCCATAATATCATCTTGCACACACTCTATCGAGCCAAACGTACCTTCGAATTTAATAGTGCAAATAAAGAAAACATTACCGTGATCTGAAATATTTATCCTTTCCGACACTTTGAAAACTAACGGATTGTCTGTCACACAAGCTATTTATACAGTAGGCTCACATCAAGAATGTAATATTGAAGTCTGTAATCATTTGAATAACACTTTAGTAATTGACAAAAATCAACATATCTTGGATGTAGAAGTTTATAAACAGCGTATTCTTACCGTTGCTGAAATCAATCACTCTCAATCAGTTGCGGATGAATCCCTTTTGCGATCTATTAAAAATAAAATCAATAAAGACATTCAAGACGAAGAAATTCAGCAGAAAATTTTTGAACTTTTAACTAAATATCATGATGTTTTTTCCACTACGGATGGATCCTTAGGAAAAACAGATGTGATCGAGCATCAAATAAGGTTAAAGGACAAGCAGAAAATTATCTATGTACCCTCGTACAGACTCCCTATGAAATTCCAGAATGAAATAAATGATGAAGTAGGTAAAATGCTAGAAGAAGGCGTCATTAGGAAATCAAACAGCCCTTATAATTTTCCTTTAATAGTTGTACCGAAAAAAGATCGAACATGGCGTATCTGCGTCGACTTCCGTCGTCTAAACGAGGAGACGATCCCTTTTCGATTCCCAGTGCCATGTACTGACGATATTTTGTCTTTGTTAGGTCAGAAAAATATTTTACCAGTTTGGACTTACTTAAAGGCTTTCACCAGATATTATTAGAAGCAGATAGTATCCCATACACAGCCTTCAGCACAGCCAGGGGACATTATGAATTTTTACGGATGCCTTTTGGTTTACGATGTGCTCCTATAACATTTACAAGAATGATTAACATAGTGTTTGGAGACTTGTTAGGGGATATAATGCATGCCTATATGGATGATCTTGTAATCTTTTCCAACACCTTAGAAGAACATCTACATAAGTTAGAACTAGTACTACAGAGATTAAGACAACATAACTTAAGGGTAAAGATTAGTAAGTGTGAATTTTTCAAAACAGAATTAGTATATTTGGGTTTCATGGTGTCAAGCCAAGGTCATAAAGTAGTCCATGATAAGGTGTCGGCTATACGTAATTTTCCCATACCTACTAATGTCAAGGGAATACAGCAATTTCTGGGTTGTAGTGGATATTACAGGCATTTTATACGCAACTATTCAATAATAGCCGCTCCTTTAACTGATCTTACGAAGAAGGGTGTAGATTTCATATGGTCTGAGCAACATCAACAGGCGTTTAATACCTTGAAAGATGAACTGTGT
This sequence comes from Palaemon carinicauda, assembly GCF_036898095.1. Taxonomy (NCBI): domain Eukaryota; kingdom Metazoa; phylum Arthropoda; class Malacostraca; order Decapoda; family Palaemonidae; genus Palaemon; species Palaemon carinicauda. The sequence goes on from NC_090748.1 coordinate 35,094,424, forward strand.
AGTTCTCCTATCTTAAAATTTCCTGACTTCGGTAAGGAATTCTTCATTGCAACAGACGCCTCAGACTTAGGAGTAGGAGGGGTATTGCTTCAGCAATATGATAAACAATTTTTCCCGATAGCTTTCTATTCTCGAAAATTGAGAACTTCCGAAAGTAAGTAAGCAGTAATAGACAAGGAAGGGCTAGCTATTGTTAATTCACTAGTGCATTTTAAGTTCATAATTTACGGTTATCCCGTTAAGGTTCTTACTGACCATAAACCACTAACAGAGTTCTTTAAAGGCTTCAACCACAGCCCTAAACGAACTCGGTGGCATTTGATCATTCAAGATTTTGGCGCAAGAATCGGGTATTTACCTGGGAAAGCAAATATCATTGCCAATGCATTATCATGCAACCCCGTGTCATCTTGTACGGAGCCTTTAGCTGAATTAATAGATATATCAACATCCATGCCTATTGTTAAAACGATATCTGAACAAAGAGATTTAGGCTGGAGCGCTGAATTGTTACAGACTGAGCAAAGAAAAGATCAGAAAATAGAAACAATTATAAATGCTTTGAAAGGCAATCATAAGGAAAAGGGATATATAAAGTATAAACAGCAGAATTATATGATCAAAGATAATATTCTGTGTAGGACTGTGACAAGGAAAACCCGCAATACACCACATGAAACTAACGACCAGGTAGTAGTACCAATCTCACTTATTTCCACTGTCCTGAATTGGTTCCATTCAAATCCATTACATGGACACCCGGGGTTCTCATTAATGTCACAGAAAGCCAAATCATTGTTTTTTTGGCATACGATGCTTACAGATATAAAAAGACAAATAGCTAATTGTCGCACATGTCAGGAAAACAAAGGGCATACGAAAACACTTGTCAGCCTAGGGGCTTATCCCGTGCCCAGTCAACCCTTTGAAAGAATACATTTAGATTTGTTAACAGGATTTTACGTGTCAGACAGAGGAAATAAGCACTCTTAGTAATTATAGATGCTTTAACTCGATATACAGAACTAATAGCGCTTAAAACAAAAAACTGCGATTGAATGCGCTAGGAAGTTTTACGAGTGTTACATTTGTAAACATGGAATTCCACATATGATAATCTCAGACTCGGGTGGTGAATTTAATAATCACTTTCTTACCTCATTGTGTGAATTCCTTAGCATAAAGAAAATAAATACCATGATATATCACCCAGAGTCGAATGGCCTAGTGGAAAGAGCAAATAGAAAAGTTTTAAATATATTAAGAGTAACACTAGGGGGATCAGACCCCAACTGGGATATTGCAATACCGGCGGCACTGAGTACTCTGAATCATTCATATCATATATCAATTAAAATGTCACCGCATGAAGCATTGTATGGTACCCCAGTTAGAACGCCTTTCCATGTATTAACGCCTACAACTAATCTATCAAATCCTTTAAAAGAATGTATAAATGCAAGTATAAGTCGATATGATATCCTTCGAAAGAATTTAGAAGAATCACAAATCATAATGAAAAGGAATCATGATAAAATAGCGAAGCCAACTAAAACATATACCGTGGGTGATAACGTTTATATACAAATCAATGTGCGTAAAGGACTCAATTATAAACTAACACCTAAGTTTGAAGACCCATTTAACATTTTGGAAACATTAATGGCCAATAGGTTTAGAGTTCAAAACGTATCCCAACCCACGGATGAGAGAATAATACCATTGGCTCACATAAGAAATTAAAAAAAAAAAAAAAAAAAAGAGAGGGAAAGAAGTGAGGGAAATTTTTTTTATTATATATGATTAAAAGTTTTCTTCTTAATACAGGAGTAATTACATATATTTTTCTCGTTACAGGTTTCTAAGATGAATTTTTTGTTGTTAGGAGTGATATTGTTTGCTCAGACATTTTTCTCGTGTGGGATGAGCTTTAAAACTAAAAGTATAGATGTTAAATATTGCACTATAGTTGAAAGACAAAAAGATGTTTTTATTACATCGAGCAACGTAGTTGTAGAAGTGAATATGCAAGCAATTTTTCTTCAAGAGAATGATGTCACTAGTTTAAGAACCGCCATTTCAAGGTTTTCTGTCTCATTGGATGAGTTGCATAGAAGACATTTTCATTTGACTACAGAGAGTTAGCTTGGATTGACATTAAAAGTTGCTGAGATGCTATCTGATGACTTGAAAAATAAGACTTACGAGACAGGATCTTTGGCTTATGACCTTTTGATGTGGACTGTAGGACACGAACATAAAGAAAGACGAAATCCATCTATTTATGTTGCATTAAAAATCTTTGGGTCTATTGCAAGTTTAGGTTTAGGAATTTCCAATCGTCTTAAGATTAGTAATCAAAATAAGAAAATTGAGTTCTTGACTCATGAAGATGAATTGATTATGTCAGAACTAAGGAATCAGTTAGCTTCGATCAATCAAATTATGGATTTAGTAAATGAACATTCAAATAATATCATTCAGATTATGGAAGTACAGGATTTGTTGGCAACATTAACGTATTATGATTCAAAGATAGATCATGTACATAACAGAATTGCACATTTTATTGAGAAATCATAGGATTATGTAGAAGCTATCACGTTAGCAACTAAAGGTGTACTGTCGCCCCATTTATTGCCTATAAATTACTTAAAGTTAATTCTGGAGAACGGAAGGGATAAACTAGGCTATGTTCCTTTGTTAGGCGAACGTAGGTTAGAATTTTATTACAGCCTAATTACAGTAAGCGTTGATAATAACAAGATTAGGATTACGATTCCCTTTGATTCTTCTGATGCCTGGCAATCTTAAAGGATATCACCATTTCCGGCTTTCATGACGAATCACTCATATCCAGTAATATCCAGTTTGACAGGACATGTATTAATTTCCCCAGACAAGGAAACATATACGGTCATTAACGACTTAAATCAATTAACTCACTGTACAGACGCAATGAATAGAAAAATATGTACAGCTGACTCATTTGAATTCCATAAAAACTTAATGGATTCATGCGAGTTAGGTATATTGCTAGAAGGTGCTCTCTCCCATACAAGTGAAAATTGTCTGGATAAGCTTTATCCCTTTGACAATAATGAGTTCAATTGCAGACTGAACAATGGCTCGTGGAAACGATACGACAAGGACTGCTTCAATGTATCATGCCTTGACAGATCCACGTCATTCGCCCACATCTTTGTTGCAGCAGATGGTTGTATCGGGACTTCCCCTAATTCCATGGTGACCGGACTAAAGACACTCATCAGAGCACGAGCCTACTTCGCGAACTTCACGTGGACATCTACAATGCCAGCACTACCTCTCCCGTACAATCAACAGGTTACCAAGCGGTTGATGAAATAGACCGAGATGGACCACCTGTCACCGACTTATAAGGAAATTCTTCACCCCATACTACTAGCAGGATTAGGCATCATGGTGATGATATTTATCGGCGTGAACATCCTTGTTTGGCGAAGGTAACGGTACAGCAGGAAGCGAAAACAGAACGTTTCGCCATGTCCAGACAAAACTCCTTATTTGATTCAGTTTAAAGCCGTTTGAAGTGGCCACCTCATTCGCTAAAGGAGTAAAACGTTTAGGAAATTGAGTTTGTATGAAAAGCTGTTAGTACGTTAGTAATATGTAATTGAGGAAATTTTTGAACTTTGCATTGTTAAAAATACATTTAAAAAAAAAAAATTTTTAAAAATATAAATAATTTTTTCTCTCGGCATCTAATAAAATATATAAGCCAGAATGTTAAAAGAAAAGAGAAAAAAAAATAATAAATAACAGAATCTATGGGCATCTAATAAAATATATCAGCCCTATATATATATATATATATATATATATATATATATATATATATATATATATATATATATATATATATATATATATATATATATATGTGTGTGTGTGTACGAAACCGTGGTACGTGTACGTACCAGGAATTCGTGTTTGTGCACTAAAATTGAATCTTTACCAAGGTAACAAATATTTTTTTTGGTACCATAGAATCTTTTGCTAGCAATGTACCATATATATAATCTGTATTTATCATGCATTTTTTTTTCTTTGCTTTGGTAAAATCTTTTCATATGCATTATTGTTATTATTTTTTGATTTGCCTATTTGGACATTCGTCCTCATTTGCTTATGGCTAAAGTTAAACAAAGAATAATACATATGTCCAGTCACACCTAGTAAACATGTTTTGGCTTGTTGTTAAATTTTTTTTTGAAAAAATTGAGATAGCTGGCCGAGCTAATGTAATAAATGAAATAGTTTGTTATTACATGTTTAAAACACATGAGGTAATATTCCATTTTGGATGAAGATGCTAGCGTGAGATTTGCTGTAGTCATATAAAATCATAAACAGGATGCACTTTGCAGCCTCGGCAATGTAACATTTTTCTGAAACGTCAACACCAATGCATACTGTGTGAAAGATTGTGTCGTCACCGGATGCAGGTGTCTTCCGAGAAAGAATGTAACATTTTCCATATTGTGTTTAAATGCTACGACAACTAATCATACGATATCTGTGATATCGATAATTTAAGCAGTTCATATCTATACTTCACCTGAATTGATCATCCGACCAAACCAGCTCCACTCCTATGATGGAGATGTTTAACTCTGTTGTTTTTAGAGAATAAATACTTTTTAAAGCTATTAAGATGAACTTCATTATCAAGACTTAACATCTTAAACAACACATACTCAATGTTTGCTTATAAAAGTAGCACACTAATATATGTACTGTTTGTTGAAAGATTTCATGTTAATTTGTTCTCATCATTTATTCATTTCCTTATTTCCTTTCCTCAATTTGCTTTTTTTCCCTGTTGGAGCCCTCGGTTCTATACCATCTTGCTTCTCCAACTAGGGTTTTGCCTTGGCTAGTAATAATAATAATAATAATAATAATAATAATAATAATAATAATAATAATAATAATAATAATATTAATAATAATAATATATAATCATATACACACACACAAACACACACACACACACACACACATATATATATATATATATATATATATATATATATATATATATATATATATATATATATATATATATATATATATACATATATATATATATATATATATATATATATATATATATATATATATATATATATATATATATAATTTCATGTTTCACCATTTCCGCTACTCTCTCGCCCCACCTGCATATATAATTGAGGTCTAAAGTGGGTGGTGTTCTGCGCACCATGGCACCATTACGGGTCATTTAGAGATTCGGGACTACTGCCTACGTATTCTCTAGAAAATTTTACAATGGAATATAGAGAACACACACAAGTATGTCAATCTTTTAACATACACTTTAAGGCAGGTTCCCTAAGATGCCATCCTTGAGATGTTGAAAACTGGGCCTAGCAACATGTTGGATAAAACTGGTGTAATTGAAGGTGTATGTACTGAATGGGATGGTTATGACAGTCTTGGGGATGTCCTCTGGGTTCATGGGCACCTGATAATAGCCCTTCAGGAGGTCAAAGGTGGAGAAAACCTTCGCTTTGTGCAAATAGGAAGTCATGTCGGCGATGTTTGGGAGGGAGTAGTGATCAGGT
>NC_090748.1:35115053-35125053 GCF_036898095.1 Palaemon carinicauda
CTGATATTTTAAGCTCATGATGTTTTCAGTAATTCCTTCTATTTGCTTCCATGCTTGTATTATCATGTAGCGTTCTCTTCTCCTTTCTAGACTGTATAGTTTTAAAAATTGCAGTCTTTCCCAGTAGTCAAGGTCCTTAACTTCTTCTATTCTAGCAGTATAGGACCTTTGTACACTCTCTATTTGCGCAATATCCTTTTGGTAGTGTGGGTACCATATCACATTGCAGTACTCGAGTGTACTACGTACATAAGTTTTGTAAAGTATAATCATGTGTTCAGCTTTTCTTGTTTTTAAACAGCAGTGCAGCTAATACCGTACCTTGTGGCACACCCGATATTACCTGGGCTTCATCTGATTTCTCGTCATTTGCAACCACTATCTGTTTTCTCTTTTGCAGGAATTCTTTTACCCATTTTCCTATCTTTCCCATAATATTATGCTTTCTCATTTTTTTTCTCCAATATGCTATGGTCTACCTTGTCAAAGGCTTTTGCAAAATCTAGATAGATCACATCTGTGATTTTTAATTTATCATATTTTTGTATATGTTTTCATAGTGTGCTATCAGTTGGGTCTGTGTACTTTTTCCAGGCACGAAACCGTGTTGACCCATATTAAACAAATTATTTTTGACCAAATGGTTCATTATTTTCTTTTTTATTACCCTCTCATACACTTTCATAATATGTGATGTTAGACTAACAGGTCTATAATTGCTGGCCTCTAGTCTTGATCCACTTTTGAAGATAGGGGTTATATAAGCTAATTTGTGTTTAACATATATCTCGCTCATATCTACACTTTATCTTAGCAGTATTGCAAGCGGCTTCGCGATAGTGTTTGCAGTTTTTTTTAACAAATTTGCTGGAACTCCATCTGGTCCGGTCTGCCGATCCATTTTTAATTTCGTTTATAGCGTTTACAATATCTGCTTCATTAATATCTATATCCGTTAAATATTCAACATTTTCTTCTCTCATTTCTGTTTCATTATTCTCATTCGCAATTCTTGGCGTGAACTCACTCTTATATTTTTCTGCTAATATGTTGCATATTTCCTTTTTTTTCATTCGTTAGCCGTCCTTCAATTCTTAGAGGGCCTATTTCTATTCTCCCTTTATTCATCTTTTTTGCATAAGAGTAAAGTACTTTGGGGTTTCTTTTTATATTTTGAAGTGTCCTTTCTTCTAAGTCCCTTTTTTCATTTTCTTTCGACTGTATAATCTTTTGTTCTGCTTTTTCTATCTTACATTTTATTTCCCTCATTTTCCACACATTTTTTTTTCTTTTGCAAGATTTTTCTTCCACTTTCTAATTTTCTGAAATAAGATCCTTCTGTCTCTTGGTATGCACGTCTTTTGTTTATTGTTTTTTTTTCGGTACATATTTTTCAACAATTTTCCCCAGTATTTTTACAGTACGTCCGTATTTACTTGTATATTATCACTTACAAATATATTTTTCCATTCTTTATTCAGTTCTTCATTTATTTCTGACCATTTTATATTCTTACTGTAAAAAATTATATTTTCCATATCCTTCCCAAAGTTTTGTGCTTTTTATTAATTCTGCGATAACTTGCTTTGGAATGAACTATCAATTCTATGACATTGTGGTCTGAAATTCCCGTGTTATACACTATTATTTCTTTAACATAATTCACCTCATTCACAAATACTAGATCTAGGACATTTTCCTTCTTGTTGGAATGTGGTTTATTTGTTGCATATTATGTTCTAATAGCATATCTTGAAGCTTTTCAAATTGCCTCTTATCTTCTGCGCTATTATTACTCTCTTTTTTATATGTATACATACAACCACTTTCTTCTATCCGTTCTTTCCCATCCACGAAAGGAAAGTTAAAATCTCCGGATAGGAGTATATTCCAGTCTTTATGGTTTCTACATATATCATCTATTTTTTCTATTATTATTGTCAAACTCCTTATTATTTTCACTAGTTATTCAAATTCAAATTCTACCGCAATCAATTCACATTCTGTGTTGCTGTATTTTTCACAGACTTTTCCTTGATTTATGTCTCTTCCATATATTGCGGTTCCCCCCTTGATTCTTATTTTTTCTGTCTGATCTATAAGTTTGGAAACCCTTTATCTGGTCATCACTAGCCAGTCTCTTGGGAATACCATGTTTCACTTATATTTAATATATCTATTTTTTAAAATTTGGGTTAGTTCTTCTAAGAACTCTATTCTCTTTTTAGAGTTACTCGTGACTAAACCCTGTGCATTCATCACTATTATGGTTTGTGTTTCATCTCTATTATTTAATATTGGTAATAATATGGATTCCTCCCATGCTTCCTTCCTGTTCTGATATGATGTTCTTTTCTTCATTTCTCGGAATTCTGCCATTAAAAAAATCCAACTTTTCTATTATATTTGTTCTTTCACCTTCATATTTATTTTTGTGTGTAAACCTGCAATTATCCCCATATCTGCACCAACCCCTGGCATTATAGATGCATTCTTTGTAGTTGGGCTCTAAATGTGCAGAATTGGGTTGAAAGGCCTTTTTTGGTGCATAGTGCGGTATATACGCGGCCTGCTTTTTTGTTTCTTTTTTTGTTTCATTTTTGTTTTTCTTTTCAGTTTGTTGAGTTTTTTTACTCTCATTCATAGTCGCAGGATGCATATATCGACATTTTTTTGTTGAAACTGCATCCTTTTCCTTCTTTTAGGGCTTTGCATATTTTTGGATGGAGATCTCTGCATTCGTCTCCATATCCGTCTAAATACACACATTTACCATATATCTCATAATTATGGCATATCTTTGGATGCTTGTAGTAGCATCTTTCACCAAATCTGCAATTCCCTCTTTTCAGCCTATTACAGACTATATCTTTCTTTTTTTTTTCTTGTTCTTGCTCTTCCCTAAAAGTATATAGGTCCGGGTAGAGTCTCTTGGGTCTATAAAATATATTTGTTTCCATCTGATAATTTATTTCATCATAAGTATGTTGTTGGATGGCATCATAAGTTATATCAATGATTTCCTCTGCATCCTTACACATACCCTGTTCATTTTTCTCTTCTTCTTCTTCTTCTTCTTCTTCTTCTTCTTCTTCTTCTTCTTCTTCATTCTTCTTCTTCTTCTTCTTCAACTATTTGCAGATTTAGTCTCGACTTAATTATATTTTCTCTCCAGACTAAGCATGTTGAGCAGAATACCTTTGTGTCTCTATTTTTTATTTTTTGCTGTATTTCAGCACATGTGGTGTGTGTTGGAACATGACAGGCATTACATTTTCTAATCAGTTGTTGAGGATTATTAATGGAATACCATATCTTACATGTATTACACCATTTTGGCATTCTTTTTCCAATGCATCAACCAGCATATTCACCATATTGGACTTGTTATTGTTCTTTGATGGAATGTGTTGATTGATGTAGACTTTCTTTATAAGTCTCTTTATCACTTGGATCTTCTTTGGAATTTCTTCAACTATTTTGCTGATGTTTTCCGCAGATTTCTTCCAGTCTATTGGATCATATTGTTTCAATATGTCTGCGAATATTTTTCCCGTCACAATGATTGGAGTTACTAGTGACCTCTGTTATCAGACGGTCGAGCTCCTGTCTCGCCAACTCATGGAATTTGCTTTTGCTGACTCCAGCGATGTCTCTCCACGAATTGCCTGTGTTATACAATGCCATCTTGATCAGATTTTTATTAATTCACAAGATAACTATCCTACGCCTAAGGCTAACATTCCTAAAGAACTTAATGCATCGGATACATAGAGTAAATCTTATTAGAATTGATTCCGCTAGATCTCTATAAGAGAGAAAGAGAGAGAGAGAGAGAGAGAGAGAGAGAGAGAGAGAGAGAAGGCTAACATTCCTAAAGAACTTAATGCATCGGATACATGGACTAAATCTTATTAAAATATATTCCGCTAGATCTCGATAAGAGAGAGAGAGAGAGAGAGAGGAGAGAGAGAGAGAGAGAGAGAGAAGGCTAACATTCCTAAAGATCTTAATGAATCGGATACATAGAGCAAATCTTATTAGAATTGATTCCACGAGATCTCGATAAGAGAGAGAGAGAGAGAGAGAGAGAGAGAGAAGAGAGAGAGAGAGAGAAGGCTACCATTTCTAAAGAACTTTATACATCTGGATAGATAGAGTAAACCTTATTAAAATTGATTTCGCTAGATCTCGATAAGAGAGAGAGAGAGAGAGAGAGAGAGAGAGAGAGAGAGAGGGCTAACATTCCTAAAAGAACTCAATGCATTGGATACATGGAGTAAATCTTATTAGAACTGATTCCGCTAGATCTCGATAAGAGAGAGAGAGAGAGAAGAGGGAGAGAGAGAGAGAGAGAGAGAAGGCTAACGTTCCTAAAGAACTTAATGCATCGGATGCAAAGAGAAAACATTATTAAAATTGATTCCGCTAGATCTCGATAAGAGAGAGAGAGAGAGAGAGAGAGAGAGAGAGAGAGAGAGAGAAAGAGAGAGAGAGAGATAGACGATGACTGGTGTTGAGTTAGAGCAGAGTGAGAAAGCTATAGAAAAAAGAAATTTAAGAGCAAATGATTAATGCTTTACAAAATGTTTAGTTTAACTTTCAAATTGGAAAGGCAACGAAATCTAACTTTTAAGTTCCCGCTAGGGTCATATCTGAGACATTTCTAGACTTTAAGGAGATAACCTTGAATAGTTTAGAAATAAATAAACAAACCAATATACATTACTTTAGAAATTTAGTGGCTTTGATAAGAACGACCTTTAATGCTATTATGAAGGAATAAGTAAATTGGAAATATATGATGATTTTTCATATTAATGATGACTTGAAGAGAACCCATCTAGTAATTATATTTTTGTAAAGTCACAAGACTAAAAAAAAAAAAAAACGATTGACGTTGTTAAACAATATTTGAAAAAAAACAAAAAACAAAAATGCAAGAAAAAGTATGCAGTGGAGAACAAATTAGGAGGAAAAATTGAACCATTTTCGATATATGGAACGAACTGTCTAGAATAGGAGAGTGCGAAAATAACAGCTATTTTTTTACCTTTCACAAAAGGTTAACAATAAAAAAGTATAAATGAAAAAGAAACGCAAAAATAAAACGATATCGGTTAAGGAATACCGACATTGTTTATTGAATAAGGAATACGAAGGAAGGATTTGAAACAGAAGCCTCTTCGGTTTTTTTTTTTCAATATTGTTAATAAATTCATATTCCTAAGAATCTTAAACGTAACCTAAATAATTAAAATGGTTTATCGAGATCCATTAATAAACGGAGATTGTGCAAGAGGACTGGAAGCAGAGGCGGAAGAAGTGACTGGATCAATTTTCCTAAACAAAAGACCCGCAATGGAATTGGGAAAAAGAGGGACATCTTTCCTTGTGGGTTTACACAGCAAAGAACAATGAAATTCATGTTTAATTCGATCTATAGTTTAAAGCTAAAAGTGTAACTATGGAATGTATTAAGGTATAAGATAAAAAAAAAAGATATAATGTGTCAAGAGTAAGAAAACGAATTAAGAGAAGAAAAATAGATGGAAAGAGACCTTTCAAATCTCAAGAAAAATTTAGGCGTTATCAAAACATAAGATCTAGACCCATCTATTAAAAGATATGAAAATGGATACAAAAAATATGTCATTTTGAAATAAATATGAGATATAAATATTCACATTGAATTAACAAATGGAACTTAGAAGCTTTGGAAACTTGCACTTAGGAAATTAGTGATTAGTACTCAACATATGCGGTACAGTATATAGATATCTTTTACTAACAATTATTATCAACACACTAAAGAAGAAAGGGCAGAGAATTATATTCTGCAGTTCAATTAAATGAGAAAAATAGACAGAAATGTCTTATGCCAACTTAATGTAGAAGGATTAAAGTAGACTTACTCATGAGCATGCATCACATGCACTCCCTACATACAATAGGACTCGCCCAGCTGAACCCTCTGACTAATTAACTTTCCGAACATCCTGGCTGACTTAATCCCTTCTTCCTACACAACCTTGCTACATGACCATCTACCCGACATTCAGTACACTTATCACGCTGCCCCTTCCACACCTTTGCAAAATGACCGAAATCACCCTGATGATATATTCCCATTTGGAAAAAGTTTACCTAAAATTGTTTTTAGGCAAATTATTAATGATTCTTTAGTGGACGACACATCAATATTTCTGCTATGTTCAATTGTGTTGTTCCCCAGAGAAAAAGTTTCCCTCTGGAGATTTATGAAATAAACAAATAAGTCTGAAACTTACTCCAGACAGTACTTTACTCTTTGTTACCTCTAAAATCCGAAGAAATAATGATAAAAAGTTGGAATTGGCCAAGAAAATACATAGACGCTGTGCTGAAAATTACTAGAAAAGAACCAGTTTATTCAATGTTCAACGCATGTAAGGGACATAACATTTTTTTCTCATTTCTTCAGCAAATCACGATAATATGAAACATTTCATGTAAGGTAAATCAATTTTTTTTTTCTATCGATAGGCTAGGGTTTTTGTCAATGTTAATAATAATAATATTAATAATATTAACAATATTAATAATATTAATAATATTAATAAATTATGATTAGGTCTGGTGAAAATATATCGGAAAAATTATTTTTACTTAAAAAATATATGGGTATAGAAAATACAAAAGTAGTATCTATTCTCTTTGATATATTCCATTATAATGGATACAATCACTCAAGGGATTTCAGTATCAACATATCTTCTATTGTTATGTAAAATACTGATTTTTTTATAGATAATTGCAGAATATTTATATTCATTGATATATAAATATAAAAAAATTTTTTTACTTGGTATCACAAGCCCCATCCAATTAATATATCAAACAAATTATTCACTGATGTTTAATTTAAATTTCTTTATTAATATATTTTATGATAGATATTTGTTGTTGTTTCTTTGTAGCATTTAATAATTACTGTAACTCGAAGGTCTTGAAGAAGATACAAACCTTTCATATCATTTAACTCTTTGAGCACCATTAGATATATTCTAGGTCCGTTATTTCTAATACACTTGACGCCATTAGATGCTTCACGCTTCAGTAATCGTTTTTTTTTTCTCAGTTCCTTTAACTGTTTACATATAAAATTTGTTACAAAAATGTAATATCATACATTAATGGAAAGCTATTTTATTCAGCTATATAATAATAAATGGTATAAAGTTATATCTTTTCAAAATTTTTGAGCTAATATGTATTAAGTAAATCGGAGCTGGGTGGGAGAGGCTTGGGCCTTGATCCAAATAATTTGATGAGTAGTTGGCTCTCCAAGGGTTAAATGCACAAAAAAAAATAAAAATGAAAAAATGTATCTAGGTATGAATTCTAAGGAAAACGTTTGATGTTGTAAAGCGAGAACTCTCCCCCTCTCTCTCCCCCCTCTCTCTCTCCCTCTCTCTCATTGTGAATAACAGCTATGATGAAAGTTCCAAAATTGTATTATAAAAAAAGCTTTGATCATTTGGAGGGTTGAAGGTCTTGAACCTAAAAGGCGAATTGTCAAAGTGAGACTTGACTCCATCATTGATATCTGAAATTCGTTTCCAGTTCGGGGAATGACAGGCACCTGGGCAGGTAATCAGTAAACACGATGAACTGCCTAATGTGGACCATGGACAGTTAATATTTGGCAGCGTCTTTAACAAAAGGCGGAAGAGGGACAGGATTTTAAAAAAACTGGAGGTTTAAAAATTTATCAAATGGCAATAAATTATAATCAAGAACGAATTTAAATATTTATTTTACATAAAACAGAACTTTCACTGAAATATGTATTAGAGAAAATGGCTCAGGATCGTAGGTTGTCTTATTGCTTCTTGGCACTTAAGGGAGGTATCCGTCCCTATGAAGATCGATGATGCGACCTCACTAATAACCCCCAATATCAGAAAAGTCCTCAGGATCTATAAATATGCGATAAATACGCTCTATTAATAGATAGCAAATATACGAAAATATAATAACAAAACTATTTAATTGCCAATTAATATAATAAATGTATGAAGATAAAACAAATATGAACTCGAAAGAGCAAAATAGAACAGACTTCACAAATATAAGTAATTAAACCGGCAATAAATTCTAAATTTTAAATAAAACCAATATGGTTGGTGCTTTTGATGATTTTTTATGGTTCAGGTTAAGGAGACAACTCATTCAAAATGAATGAGTAACTTGAGTGAAATTTACAAGGCACACGCATCAATGTGGTTTGCAACTTACCTCCACTCTAAGCAAGCCTCTCTAGGTCAATTGCAGCTGTCGTTGTTAATTTACAAGTCGATGTAACTCCATGGTATAGTAGCCTCAAAAGGAAGCAATCCGAGTGCTCGCACTTCCAAGAAAGATCATCCTCGACCAACGGTCACACTAGTCACTTAATGCTTCATGATAGAATTTAGGCCGGGCAGGTGAGAATTACAAAAGAGTTGACACGCCCTTCTCAGCTGCTGAGTGAAAATGCACTGCTGTTTTCAAACGCTGGGACTAGAAGTAAACTTTTGAGGTGGATTAAAGGTTTTCGTTCAGTCTCAAAACTGTAGTATTAAATTTAATAACTTTAAAGGAGGAATTTTATGGTTGTAAACTATTGATGCTTTTCCAAACTTAAAACATAACATTCTGAAACTGAACGAGTCTCCAAAGCAAGAACATGAACTAACCATTATAGAAAATTTCATCTTCCCCTCCCCCCCAAAAAAACACGCAAAGAGTAGAAATCAAGGACCATAAAGGGTGGATACTATACTCAAAAGTTAAAAAGAACAAAGTGAAAAAAGTTTCACTTTTTTTTTTTCAACACAGGAACACAAACATCTCTTAAGGGAGATGAACGATTCAGTGTTTTGTAATAAAAAGTTGAAATGCACCCGATTATGATGAAGCACCTGGTGTCATTCTACTTCCTAATTGGCTTTTCATCATGTTCCTTTGAATACCTGAAATCTCGATAGGTATGAAAATAGATATATCTCTATTTTTCACTTATTTGATCAATCTCCTATTCAGAATTAGTATCCTTTACATAGGATTTTGTCAGAATTATTTCTTATTTTCATACAGCTTCAACTGAGAAAAGATAAAGTTTGCTCGAAACCGAAACAATTAATCATATTGCTGAAATTATGAACTTGACGCATTGCAAATGTTTCACAGAATCAGAAGAATTTGGGTGATGCTGGAAATACAGGACTGTAGGCAGACTACAAACCTGGAAAGGAAGTCAACTTCCTCATTGCTGTCTAATTATCAGTCAGTTGTTAAGTGGTTTAAAACTGTTATACTTATTTAGGCGTTGTGCTTTGAAACGCCCTTTATTCTGAAGGTCTTTTTTTCCATGAACGCAATGTGTCTGTATGCTTGAGAAATTAGTAAACTAATTTTATATTTTTCTATGTCACTATTTTTCATAATGCTTTATTAAAAGATATAGGAACAGACTGTGACTGGGTAGCCTTAGCTAACAGCATATGGAATATGTTCAAATGATATTAAAATACTTAATTTCTTTGGTTTGAAGAGCAGGAAGAGATTCTGCTTTACTTATAAGATATGATATGGGAAAAAGAATATCAACTGTTTTTATTCGTGAAGTGATAAGGTAAATGTATGTAACGTAATGTTTTATGTTATTTGACATTCTCTGAAAGTCATAAATATCTTAGCATCCAAAGGGAGAGTAGATTTTCTTGATGTATGTGTTGATTATGTTCTTCAACGCTGCTACGCTACATCTCATAAATGCCTCGTTTACTTGAGTCTCAAAACTATTGTCCGAAAAACAAAGAAAATTTTGAAGTGCCTGTAATCCTACCTGTTGAGGCATCAACAACGATCGCCTTGCCCCCCTTGGTCCTACATTGGGTGAAGAGTGGACTGCATTGTTATCAGAGAAAGTTATAAGATAGTTTGAAATAATTTGTGGAGTATTGTTCTCTACTTC
>NC_090748.1:35127553-35130053 GCF_036898095.1 Palaemon carinicauda
ATCTTTAGACCACCGAGAAAATTTGTGAATCAACCTCTTATAAAAGGTACAATTCATTTCATAACAACGAGATAGGTGGAAGTTTATTTCTTATATTCAAATATATCTATGTCAATACGAAGAAAAGTACCGCAGCCGGAATTAGCCAACCCGATAGAAAGACCGTAAAATTAAAAATGGTTTTCTAATGGATGAAATTAACGAATAGTGCATTATAATTACAATTGTATTCACAACTGACAAAAATGTAATTCTTTTATCTATTGTTTTATTGACATTTTCTGTACCTTTTTTTTGTGTGTGTGTGATTGCAAAATCAATAAGGGAAACTTAAAATTGATTTGATAAACTTATCGAATAAGAGTCAAGAAAGTAAATATACCTGAGGGAGCTTTAACTTGTATACCAAATCAGGCACATGAGTAAATTTAACTAATTTAATGAGCACCCCTCTCTCTCTCTCTCTCTCTCTCTCTCTCTCTCTCTCTCTCTCTCTCTCTCTCTCTCTCTCTCTCTCTCAGGGACCTGGGGGAACCCAAACTCAGAATAAGGCAATAAGGTAAGTCTCTCTCTCTCTCTCTCTCTCTCTCTCTCTCTCTCTCTCTCTCTCTCTCTCTCTCTCTCTCTCTTTATTATGTATAACGTTAAATATACATTGATAACTGAGGTTAAAACGTTATATATAGAAAAAGGTGTTGAGCTTGTAGAGAATTGAGGGTCATAAATCAGAATGGGAACAGGTCAAAGCGAGGCAAACGTCCTTAAACGCAAATTGAGAGGCAAACTGTAAACACAATAAGCTCCCTATTGTCACATACAAACAGCAAATGTCCGAATGGGCAAACTTCCCCCAAACTAGATTAGGAGGATCATAACTGCGTTTCTCCCAAGACTCCATTAGATTATTCTCAGAAAAGAAAAATCAACTCAATAAAAAAAAGGGGTGGAAAAGATGTAACAAGAGCGGCCATGTCTGTATTCTTCGAAGAACATAAGGGCCTGTATTTTTTACCACAATAAGAATTTCATATTCTGAATTATTATTGTCTTTAGAAACTCATTTTTATTTATCATCAAAATAATTTTTAGAACATTTTTGAATGAAAATTAAGATTTCCTCTGTCAGAAGATTATAGAACGTCCACCAAAACTCGAAGAATCCCTGTTATGTGAACCAGATAGGAATCAAAGCATACCAGACACACTTCAAAACTGATTGCTGCTCATATGCCTTAAATCATTTCACTAAAACAACTTTCTCGTGGAAGATTTAATGAATTCTTTAGTATAATAAAAAGCCAGAAACCTTCTTTTATGATCCAAGATATACAAAACTGGAATTAGTTTTGATGGTTTAGGAGTATTAATTTCCCAAGTGTTATGTGGAAAGAAAGCAGCATGAATAGTGCCCAGAAATAATATTTCAACTTCCTATCTAAGATTTCAATAATGGCAAGTTCTTGAAAATTACTCTTTTTACTAAGATTTCACTATTTCTTTTCTTTTTCTTGGCTTTCCATTATCTTCTGGTTTGAAGTTAATGTCTAAGAGGAAGGGAACATATATTACGATAAAAGTATAAAATCCCCAAAATTAAAGAAAAGAATCCTGGTAAATTACATTAATGTTGTTATGAGTTTACCAATAGATTTCGAGATGAAGTGAAACCAAGAAAGCCTACAGAGCCCACTAAAGAGGTACCATTTACTAGTCATGTGTAGATGCGAGTAATTTGTGGACCTCATTATTATTATTGTTTGTTTTCTGCGGGAGGTAATTATTTCAATGAATTCCTTTAGGTATCCCAAAGGATTTTCTTATGAACATTACGAAAAAGATGTTTAACTGAGCTGATAATGCATCACTGAAGATTGTCTAATTCAATAATATTTCTTTTTATTATTTTCCTTTATTAACAACAACAACAACAACAACAACAACAACAACAACAACAACAACAACAACAACAACAATAATAATACTAATAATGATAATAATAATAATAATAATAATAACTATTATGATAATGATGACAAGCAAAATCCAATCATAAATATATGAATTCGATGCCAGGTTCTTTCTTCATATCATACAGAAACTGTACAGTTTTATCTATGCTTTTTCTACTGAAAATTTTATGGATACATCCTTCATTGTAAGTATATCTAAAATGTCCATTACTGATTAAATATTTCTCTGGAAATGTACTACCAAGAATCTAATCGTAATAATGATAAACCAGTTAGAAAAATGCATTCTAGAAATAACTCGCCCATCAAAAATTTTTGAAGAAGAGTAATAGAAACCATTTGATTTAGATTGTACATTCGCAGTGTATGTCGCTACTCATGACACTCAAGTACTCGAATAAATGTTTCCTCTTTTCCATGTAACATTTCAGAACATTTATAGAAAGCGGAACTTACAGCAAATGATCTTTATTTGAACGACGTCGTTTTTCACGGAGCGAACTTGGCCACACTCTACCTGTAGACAAAAA
>NC_090748.1:35135053-35141978 GCF_036898095.1 Palaemon carinicauda
TAGTCCTCTAGTTCTTTTGCTGCCGGCTGGCATCGATCCTGTACCTTTGCCGGCCGGCTAATGTCAGCCCTTGTCTGCCGGTCACCAAGAGTGTGGCCGGCAGCTGGGTACTACCTTGTGTAGTTGCCGGCCGGCAGCCATTGCCGGCTGACATTGGCTGTTGCCGTCTGGCAGTTGCTGCCAGCCGGAACATGCACTTGAACCAGAGTTCTGCCGCCTTATAGCTGTTAAGTAGTATACTTTAAAGCTAGTTATGGTGTGTCCTCCTATACTGTACTAGTATTCTTCAGTATAACATATACAGTAAGAAGAAAACTATGGTATGGGTTTTGGTACAGCACTGTGTGTTCTAACACTTTTGTGTTTTCTTGCACAGTCCTTTGCTGTTGCCCTACAGATAGGAAAGTGAGTTCTTTCCTGTCTATTATCCAGGATTTTAAAATCATTGCTTAGGTGTGAGCTCCACCTGTTTCCTTTGGAAACCTTGCATTGGTTACTCTAAGAAGAGATTAACCATTTGATTTTATTATCTGGAAGGCTGCAACAATGGGTTGTGAGGGAAACACAAGTGTGTGTCTTTCCTTTATGAATTGTTATGCTATACTATGCATATCCAGTGATACATAGTTCACTTGATACTCATGGAAATTTCTTCTCTTTACAGGGGGACCTTCCGAAGTGCGGAAATGTTTTCTGCAACGTCCGCAGCAAGGACCTCTGCGGACATGAGTTTTTGTAGGAGACACGCAGCATGCGCTGTCTCCAAGGATGATCTCCAGTATTGGGACCCTCAGGTATGTATTGTGTGTACTAACCTGATTACTGAGGCCTTTGATTCTCCTAGGACGGCGGAATCAAGGGATATAGCAAGGGAGAAGCTTCGTACCTGGGTAAGGGGCTTCCAAAAGAACACCTCTGGCCCTTATCTTCCAAGTGAGAAGATGAGGGCGTATCTTTTCCCTAAGGCATCAGCTGATGCAGTGATTCCCCAGCCTCAAGAGGAGATCCCCCCAAGGTCAGATCCAGGTGGATGCTGAAGTAGCGGTCGCGATGCAAGACATCCAGTTAGATGACAGGATGTCTGACGTGGACGAGCGTTTGGAAGAAGACCTCCTGGCAGAAGGCCAGGATGAAGTTCAAGCCCCGGACGTCGTAGAGGGAGAGGTCGACAAGGTGTCGGCTACTCCGGTTCAGATTCCGGAGCCTATTCCCTCAACATCGGCCGGTCTCCCAGTAGAGCTGGGACAGGCCCTCTCTTCGATTGTTGGAATGATCCAACAAATACAGAAGGAGAATCAGGAGAAGGCGGCTTCTATGGAACGGCGGATGCAGTGCCTTGCAGAATCACATGGGCCCCAGTAAAGGCTCAATGTGAAAGACCTTCCCTTGTGCTCAGATGCTAACCCATGGAGGTATGCTGAGCACATGCCGATGACGACTGGAAAGATCGTCATCTCGGATAAGTTGGGTTCAGTTCCCCTAGAAGAGGTGGAATTCTGGCCCAGCAAGGCATCATATCCGGACTGTTATGTCCGGCTGAGGAAGGAACTAGCTTCAAAGGAGGAAACAGAGCCGAAGGAGGTCATAGTGATGGACCATACTAAGGCTCAAGCTCTGCTTTCATCCTCGTTGAAAGAGAGGGGCTTCTCTAATTCAAAAGTAGCTGCATTGAGCAAGAAGCTCCCTTCCTTTGTGTCCTCTCCTTCTAGAGCCTTCCCCTTTTTACAGAAAGGGTTTGCGGCTGTACTAAAAGCAGTCGAGGCCGACAAGCCTTGCCCCTCCCTGAAGGAGTGTAAACCCTTGTCGCTGGCCCTACCTATGGACCACAAAGACTGGAAGGACGTCCATCTTACGTTCTCAGTTGGGAAGTTGGAGGCTGATATCGCCGGACGTCAGTTCGGCGAGGACCTCCCTAAGCTGTCTGACTTTCTCTTGCAGAGAGAATTCGAGACAAAAGAAAGATTGGCTGCCTCAATGTCTCTTCAGACTACTCTTGAGACGATGGCAAGTGACCCCAAGGTCCATGAAACGTTCATGGTGGTGGCCAAGACTCATCTGGCCACAGTGACGAAGGACCTTTATGGCTTTGTCAAGGCGAGGAGAGCTTGTAGGGAGTTTGTGTTCACCTCGGCTACGGTGAGGCACGAGCCAAGGAAACTAATCTCCTCCAACATTTGGGGCAAAGACCTTTTCCCTACCGATTTGGTCAAAGAAGTAGTTGATAAGGCCGCCTTGGAGAATAAAAACCTTCTCCAGAAGTGGGGCCTGGCTATCAAAAGAAAGTCTTCCCCGGATGAAGGTCCTCAACCAAAGAGGAAGACTATGAGGACTAGGCTACCGTCTCGGCCAGCCAAGCCTTTTAGACAGCAACAGCAACTGCAATTGCCATTGCCTCCAGTGCCCCAGATCGTGGCACACACCCCGACCACTTTTCAGTGGGTACCCCAGGCCGTGTCGACACAGTCCACAGCATTCACCCCATCGTTCGAAGGGCAGTCTACTTCCTTTCGAGCAAAGCCTAGAGGGGCAGCCAGAGGCTCGTCTGGGCGCCCCTCAAGGGGAAGGGGATTCAGGGGTGGTCGTGGTCAGGGAGACAAGACCTCGGGACGGCAGTCCAAGTGGGATGATACCGGTAGGAGGGAGACTTCTGAAATTTCGGGATCGGTGGACCTTCGATCCCTGGGCCCACAGCCTACTCAAGAATGGACTGGGCTGGAGCTGGTACAGCACTCCACCCCCGGGCCTTCGGGTTTTCCAACACTCCACCCCCGTTCTGGAGGAGTACGTTCAAGAACTGTTGGAGAAAAATGTGATCCGAAAGGTGAAGTCCATCAAATTCCAAGGGAGGCTGTTTTTGTGTTCCCAAGAAAGACTCGGAAAAGCTCAGTCATTCTGGACTTGTCGCCACTCAACAAGTTCATAGTGTATTACAAATTCAAGATGCTAACACTGCAACACATAAGGACCTTACTGCCCAAGAGGGCATATTCCGTCTCTATAGACTTGTCAGACGCCTATTGGCACATTCCAATCAACCGTCGACTCTCCCCCTACCTAGGGTTCAGGCTACAACGAAGACTTTACGCCTTCAGAGCCATGCCATTCGGGCTAAACATAGCCCCAAGGATTTTTACGAAGCTTGCGAGCGTAGCTCTCAAACAATTACGCCTAAAGGGAATTCAGGTAGTAACCTACCTGGACGACTGGTTGGTGTGGGCAGCATCCGAGACAGAATGCTTGCAAGCTTCCAGTCAAGGGATCTAGTTCCTACAGTACCTAGGTTTCAAGATCAACAGATAAAAGTCTCGACTTTCTCCATCTCAAAAGTTCCAGTGGCTGGGAATCCACTGGGACCTTTTGTCACACCGTTTCTCCATCTCGGCGAAGAAAAGGAAGGAGATAGCGGGTTCTGTCAAGAGACTTCTAGATTCCGAAAGGATATCAAGACGCGAACAAGAGAGGGGTACTGAGCTCTCTCCAGTTTGCTTCGGTGACAGACCCAGTGCTAAGAGCACAGCTATAGGATGCAAACCGGAGTTTGGAGAAGTTTTGCATCAATCGTGCGAAGAGATCTGAGAAGACCAGTTCCGCTTCGGCTACGTACTCTTCTCAGGCCTTGGTCCCAAGCCAGACTTCTAAAGAAGTCGGTTCTTCTTCAGCCACCTCCCCCCGTCGGTGACGATTCACTCAGACGCCTCGAAGGAGGGATGGGGTGGTCACTCTCATCGGAAAAAAGTCCAGGGGACTTGGTCCGAGCTATTCAAGACCTTTCACATAAACTTTCTAGAAGCTATGGCAGTGCTCCTTACCTTAAAGAAAGTTTCCCCGCGTCACTCGATCCACATAAGGTTGGTGATGGACAGCGAGGTAGTTGTGAGATGCTTGAATCAACAAGGATCGAGGTCACCACCTCTCAACCTGGTGATGTTGGCCATCTTCCGATTGGCGGAAAAGAAGAAGTGGTACCTGTCGGCAGTTCACCTTCAAGGAGTCCGCAATGTGACAGTGGACGTTCTATCCAGGTTCTCACCGATAGAGTTGGAATGGTCCTTAGACGCAGGATCATTCTCCTTCATTCTGAATCAAGTCCCAGAACTGCAGATAGACCTCTTTGCGACGAAAGACAACAAGAAGTTGCCCCTGTACGTGTCCCCGTACGAGGACCCCTTAGCGGAAGCAGTGGACGTGATGTCCCTCAACTGGAACAGAGGGTCCAGGATTTATCTGTTCCCTCCTCACAACCTTCTGTTGAGGGTCCTCAACAAATTGAGATCCTTAAAGGGGGTAGCGGCAATAGTAGCCCACAAGTGGCCTAACAGTGTGTGGTTCCCCCTGGCATTGGAACTACAGCTGAAGTTTGTACCGCTACCAGATCCAGTTCTGACCCAGCGAGTCCAGAAGTCGACTGTCTGCGCTTCATTACAGAAAACCCGGACCCTGCAGCTCATGATTTTCTCTTCCTAGCGGTGAGAAAGCGTTTCGGGATTTCGAAAGCCAGCATAGACTTCCTAGAGGAATATAAGTGCAAATCTACTAGAAGGCAATATGATTCATCTTGGAGAAAATGGGTGGCCTTTGTCAAGGCGAAGAATCCGCAGGAGATCTCGACAGACTTCTGCTTATCTTTCTTCATCCACCTCCATGGTCAAGGATTGGCAGCTAACACGATTTCAGCGTGTAAGTTTGCTTTGACAAGACCCATTCTATATGCCTTCCAGGTCGACCTAGGTACCGAGTTCTTTAATAAAGTTCCGAAAGCCTGCGCTAGGCTCAGACCTTCAGCACCTCCAAAGGCCATTTCATGGTCTTTAGACAAAGTTCTTCATTTCGCTTCTCTGTTGTGCAATGAAGAATGTGCGTTAAAGGATTTGACATAAAAAGTTATTTTCCTATTTGCACTCGCGTCCGGGGCCAGGGGTTAGTGAGATTGTAGCCCTCTCGAGAGAGGCAGGTCGTGTTCAGTTCCTGGATGGGGGAGAACTGAACCTGTTTCCGGATCCTACGTTTCTCGCCAAGAATGAGTTACCCACCAACAGGTGGGGTCCCTGGAGAATCTGCCCTCTGAAAGAAGATGCATCTCTATGTCCAGTAGAATGCCTAAAGGTCTATCTTCATAGAACTTCAGACTTCAAGGGTGGTCAACTATTCAGGGGAGAAACATCAGGCTCAAATTTATCTCTGAATCAACTCAGAGCGAAAATCATATATTTTATTCGCAGAGCGGATCCTGACAGTACACCCGCAGGTCACGATCCGAGGAAAGTTGCCTCATCCTTAAATTTCTTTAATTGTATGGATTTTGAACATCTCCGTTCATACACTGGCTGGAAGTCTTCCAGAGTGTTCTTTCGCCACTATGCGAAGCAAGTAGAGGAACTAAAGAGATCTGTGGTAGCAGTGGGTCGCGTCGTTAACCCTACTGTTTAACTCTGCGAGGAACAGTGGTTTTAATTGGGACGATTAATTCCAGGGTGAGTGTGTAGTTACATACCGTACTACAAACTAAGTGAGGGCACTGAGTTGCCCATGTAGACTGTTCCATTTCCAAAGGTGAACCTAGCATAAGTGCAGACATGTGTGCCGAGCGTTTCTAACGCTAATGTCATTGATTTGTAATACAGACTTTTATGACTTTGATACCTCGGTATATTAAAAGTGGCATTTAATGTGCTTTCTTTCAGATAAACAGTTTTGTTTACTATCATACTTATGCTTAAAGTTTTGGGTTATCCTCTTCTTATATATATATATATATATATATATATATATATAGATATATATATATATATATATATATATATATATATATATATATATATATATATATATATATATATATATATATATATATATATATAATTGTGGTTAACCTGTCTGTTTATTGTCTGTCAATGAACTTGTTCTTGAGAACCTTGCGTCTCCTTCACCTGTGTCAATTTATTGGTATAATTGAGCATTCATTCTATGTACCTTATCTGGGATAATTCTAATAGAATTGTTCCTTTATGCAAGCTATGTTGAATTGGTTTATGCTTTCCCTTAACGGGAGGACCCCGTCCCATAAGGGGACGATGGCGGTTTTACTAGTTTCCTCCTATGCGGATATAAACCTTTGTCCAATACAAGTATTGTGCGGATAACTGGTTGATATTTCATATTGACGCAGTGGTTCTTTACAAACTATGCTTTACTTAATATAGGGCGAGACCACTATATTAGCTTGCCTGGTATTCATACATAGGTATATGTACTCTTCGAGACTTTTCCAGAGTCTAGTAGGACTCTTCCCTGTAGGGGGCAGGAAGCTCTAACATGGTTTATAGTTAGTTGAAAAGATGTATAACGGTAACATCTTAGGTCTCTAGGTCTAGTCGACCGGGAAAAATTACATCCAGGGAGTACGGCACGTTCTGAGAATCCACAGATACAGTAATGCTCTGGTATACTTCCATCAGGACGACATGGCTTGAGCCCAAAAAAACGGATTTTGAGCGAAGCGAAAAATCTATTTTTGGGTGAGATGGCCATGTCGTCCTGATGGACCCGCCCTTGCCTTTCTAAGAAAGGGCTTTAGGACCCCTCCCTACATACAGTATCTGTAGCACCTCATGTACGCTACAAGGAATACAGATGGCGCCAGGATTGGCGCCAGGCACGCTTACGAATCGGGTGAGAGGGAGCCTTGGGAGCGGCTCCCCCTTTTCTTTCCCGAATTCGTTTCTTGCCAACTGCCCCCCTGCGAGACGAAATCTCTGTTCGGGATGCAGATTGCCATGTGGCGTGTCAAGAATACGTCCTCTGATATGTCGCGATATCCCTTTCAGGAGGGATATTCGCTCCAGAAGTTAGAATTCTGGTACCTTAAGGTAAATTCTCTGGGAATATCGCCGTAGTTGTAATATACCCTAGGAAGCTACCCTATAGG
>NC_090748.1:35142478-35157478 GCF_036898095.1 Palaemon carinicauda
GGTCTATAATTGCTTGCCTCTAGTCTTGATCCACTTTTGAAGATAGGGGTTATATAAGCTAATTTATGTTTAACATATATCTCACTCATATCTACACTTTGTCTTAGCAGTATTGCAAGCGGCTTCGCGATAGTGTTTGCAGTTTTTTTTTTTAACAAAATCGCTGGAACTCCATCTGATCCGGCTGCCGATCCATTTTTGATTTTGTTTATAGCCTTGACAATATCTGCTTCATTAATATCTATATCCGTTAGATATTCAACATTTTCTTCTCTCATTTCTGTTTCATTATTCTCATTCGCAATTCTTGGTGTGAACTCACTCATATATTTTTCTGCTAATATGTTGCATATTTCCTTTTTTTCATTCGTTAGCCGTCCTTCAATTCTTAGAGGGCCTATTTCTACTCTCCCTTTATTCATCTTTTTTGCATAGGAGTAAAGTACTTTGGGGTTTCTTTTTATATTTTGAAGTGTCCTTTCTTCTAAGTCCCTTTTTTCATTTGCTTTCGACTGTATAATCATTTGTTCTGCATTTTCTATCTTATATTTTATTTCCCTCATTTTCCACACATTTTTTTCTTTTGCAAGATTTTTCTTCCACTTTCCAATTTTCTGAAATAAGATCCTTCTGTCTCTTGGTATGCACGTCTTTTGTTTATTGTTTTTTTTCGGTACATATTTTTCAACTATTTGCTCCAGTATTTTGTACAGTATGTCCGTCTTTACCTGTATATTATCACTTAAAAATACATTTTTCCATTCTTTATTCAGTTCTTCATTTATTTATGACCATTTTATATTCTTACTGTAAAAATTATATTTTCCATATCCTTCCCAAAGTTTTTTGCTTTTATTAATTCTGCGATCACTTGCTTTGGAATGGACTATCAATTCTATGACATTGTGGTCTGAAATTCCCGTGTTATACACTATTATTTCTTTAACATAATTCACCTCATTCACAAATACTAGATCTAGGAAATTTTCCTTTCTTGTTGGAATGTGGTTTATTTGTTGCATATTATGTTCTAATAGCATATCTTGAAGCTTTTCAAATTTCCTCTTATCTTCTGCGCTACTATTACTCTCTTTTTCATATGTATACATACAACAACTTTCTTCTCTCCGTTCTTTCCAATCCACGAAAGGAAAGTTAAAATCTCCGGATAGGAGTATATTCCAGTCTTTATGGTTTCTACATATATCATCTATTTTTCCTATTATTATGTCAAACTCCTTAGTGTTTGGGTTTCTGTAAACTACAATATTCACTAGTTTTTCAAATTCAAATTCTACCGCAATCAATTCACATTCTGTGTTGCTGTATTTTTCACAGACTTTTCCTTGATTTATGTCTCTTCCATATATTGCGGTTCCCCCTTGATTAATATTTTTTCTGTCTGATCTATAAGTTTGGAAACCCTTTATCTGGTCATCACTGCCAGTCTCTTGGGAATACCATGTTTCATTTATATTTAATATATCTATTTTTTTCAATTTGGGTTAGTTCTTCTAAGAACTCTATTTTCCTTTTAGAGTTACTCGTGACTAAACCCTGTGCATTCATCACTATTATGGTTTGTGTTTCATCCCCATTATTTAATATCGGTAATAATATGGATTCTCCCATGCTTCCTTCCTGTTCTGATATGATGTTCTTTTCTTCATTTCCCGGAATTCTGCCATTAAAAATTCCAACTTTTCTATTATATTTGCTCTTTCGCCTTCATATTTATTTTTGTGTGTATACCTGCAATTGTCCCCATATCTGCACCAACCCCTGGCATTGTAGATACATTTTTTGTAGTTGGGCTCTAAATGTGCATGTTTGGGTTGAAAGGCCTCATATCTTGGGGCTCTTTGTTCATAGCGCGGTATATACACGGCCTGCTTTTTTGTTTCTTTTTTTGTTTCTTTTTTGCTTTCATTTTTCTTTTCAGTTTGCTGGGTTTTCTTACTTTCATTTATGGTTGCAGGATGCATATATCGACATTTTTTGTTGAAACTGCATCCTTTTCCTTCGTTTAGGTTTTTGCATTTTTTTGGATGGAGATCTCTGCATTCGTCTCCATATCCGTCTAAATACGCACATTTACCATATATTTCATAATTATGGCATATCTTTGGATGCTTGTAGTAGCATCTTTCGCCAAATCTGCAATTACCTCTTTTCAGCATATTGCAGACTATATCCTTCTTTTCTATTTTTTCTTGTTCTTGCTCTTCCCTAAAATTATGTAGGCCCGGGTAGAGTCTCTTGGGTCTATTATTTGTTTCCATCTGGTAATTTATTTCTTCATAAGTATGTTGTTGGATGGCATCATAGGTTATATCAATGATTTCTTCTGCATCCTTACACATATCCGGTTCATTGTTCTCTTCTTCTTCTTTTTCTTCTTCTTCTTCTTCTGTTTTTTCTTCTTCCTCTCCTTTATCTTCAACTATTTGCAGATATAGTCTCGACTTAATTATATTTTCTATCCAGACTAAGCATGTTGAGCAGAATACCTTTGTGTCTTTATTTTTTATTTTTTGCTGTATTTCAGCACATGTGGGGTGTGTTGGAACATGACAGGCATCACATTTTCTAATCAATTGTTGAGGATTATTAATGGAATACCATATCTTACATGTATTACACCATTTTGGCATTCTTTTTCCCATTGCATCAATCAGCATATTCACCATATTGGACTTCTTATTGTTCTTTGATGGAATGTGTTGATTGATGTAGACTTTCTTTATAAGTCTCTTTATCACTTGAATCTTCTTTGGAATTTCTTCTATTATTTTGCTGATGTTTTCCGCAGATTTGCTCCAGTTTATTGGATCATATTGTTTCAATATGTCTGCGAATATTTTTCAGTCACACTGGTTGACGTTACTAGTGACCTCTGTTATCAGACGGTCGAGCTCCTGTTTCGCCAACTCATGGAATTTATTTTTGCTGAGTCCAGCAATGTCTCTCTAAGCCTTGCCCGTGTTTTATATAACCATCTTGATTAGATTTTTAGTAATTCACAAGATAACTATTCTATGCCGACGTTTTATCCCACTTCTCTGACCTCAATCTAATCACTGACTATTCACGAAAACTTGTAGCGTTATATCAGGATATTTATAGGGTCGCAAAAGTGTAATCACTCACCGGCACAAACAGAGAGAGAGAGAGAGAGAGAGAGAGAGAGAGGGGAGAGAGAGAGAGAGAGAGAGAGAGGAGAGAGAGAGAGAGAAGGCTAACATTCCTAAAGAACTTAAGGCATCGGATGTATAGAGTAAATCTTATTAGAATTGATCCCGCTAGATCTCGATAACAGAGAGAGAGAGAGAGAGAGAGAGAGAGAGAAGGCTAACATTCCTAAAAAACTTTATGCATCTGGATAGATAGTGTAAGCCTTATTAGAATTGATTACACTAGATCTCGATAAGAGAGAGAGAGAGAGAGAGAGAGAGAGAGAGAGAGAGAGAGAAGGCTAACATTCCTAAAAAACTTTATGTATCTGGATAGATATATTAAACCTTATTAGAATTGATTCCGCTAGATCTCGATGAGAGAGAGAGAGAGAGAGAGAGAGAGAGAGAGAGAGAAGTCTAACATTCCTTAAGAAATTAATGCATCGGATACATAGAGTAAACCATGTTAGAATTGATTCCGATAGATCTCGATAAGAGAGAGAGAGAGAGAGAGAGAGAGAGAGAGAGAGAGAAGGTTAAAATTCCTAAAGAACTTAATGCATCGGATACATAGAGTAAATATTATTAGAATTGATTCCGCTAGATCTCGATAAGAGAGAGAGAGAGAGAGAGAGAGAGAGAGAGAGAGAGAGAGAGAAGGTTAACATTCCTAAAGAACTTAATGCATCGGATACATAGAGTAAATATTATTAGAATTGATTCCGCTAGATCTCGATAAGAGAGAGAGAGAGAGAGAGAGAGAGAGAGAGAGAGAGAGAGAAGGCTAACATTCCTAAAGAACTTTATGCATCTGGATAGATAGATTAAACCTTATAAGAATTGATTCCGCTAGATCTCGATGAGAGAGAGAGAGAGAGAGAGAGAGAGAGAGAGAGAGAAGGGTAACATTCCTAAAGAACTTTTGGCATCTGGATAGATAGATTAAACCTTATTAGAATTGATTCCGCTAGATCTCGATGAGAGAGAGAGAGAGAGAGAGAGAGAGAGAGAGAGAGAGAGAGAAGGCTAACGTTCCTAAAGAACTCAATGCATCGGATACATGGAGTAAATCTTAATACAATTGATTCCGTTAGATCATGATAAGAGAGAGAGAGAGAGAGAGAGAGAGAGAGAGAGAAAGGGAGAGAGAGAGAGAGAGAGAGAGAGAGAGAGAGAGAAGGTTAACATTCCTAAAGAACTTAATGCATCGGATACATAGAGTAAATATTATTAGAATTGATTCCGCTAGATCTCGATAAGAGAGAGAGAGAGAGAGAGAGAGAGAGAGAGAGAGAGAGAGAAGGCTAACGTTCCTAAAGAACTCAATGCATCGGATACATGGAGTAAATCCTATTAGAATTGATTCCGATAGATCTCGATAAGAGAGAGAGAGAGAGAGAGAGAGAGAGAGAGAGAGAGAGAAGGCTAACATTTCTAAAGAACTCAATGCATCGGATACATGGAGTAAATCTTATTAGAATTGATTCCGCTAGATCTCGATAAGCGAGAGAGAGAGAGAGAGAGAGAGAGAGAGAGAGAGAGAGAGAATGCTAAAACTCCTAAAGAACTCAATGCATCAGATACATGGAGTAAATATTATTAGAATTGATTCAGCTAGATCTCGATAAGAGAGAGAGAGAGAGAGAGAGAGAGAGAGAGAGAGAAGGCTAACATTCCTAAAGAACTCAATGCATCGAATACATGGAGTAAATCTTATTAGAACTGATTCCGCTAGATTTCGATAAGAGAGAGAGAGAGAGAGAGAGAGAGAGAGAGAGAGAGAGAAGGCTAACATTCCTAAAGAACTCAATGCATCGGATACATGGAGTAAATCTTATTAGAACTGATTCCGCTAGATTTCGATAAGAGAGAGAGAGAGAGAGAGAGAGAGAGAGAGAGAGAGAGAGAGAAGGCTAACATTCCTAAAGAACTTAATGCATCGGATACAAAGAGTAAACCTCATTAAAATTGATTCCGC
This sequence comes from Palaemon carinicauda, assembly GCF_036898095.1. NCBI lineage: Eukaryota > Metazoa > Arthropoda > Malacostraca > Decapoda > Palaemonidae > Palaemon > Palaemon carinicauda. The sequence goes on from NC_090748.1 coordinate 35,147,633, forward strand.
TAGATCTCGATAAGAGAGAGAGAGAGAGAGAGAGAGAGAGAGAGAGAGACGATGGCTGGTGTTGAGTTAGAGCAGCGTGAGAAAGCTATAGGAAAAAGCCATTTAAGAGCAAATGATTAATGCTTTACAAAATGTTTAGTTTTAACTTTCAAGTTTGAAATGCAACGAAATCATACTTTTAAGTTCCCGCTAGGGTCATATCTGAGACATTTTAGACTTTAAGGAGATAACCTTGAATAGTTTAGGAATAAATAAACAGACCAGTATACAGTAGTTTAGAAATTTAGTGGCTTTGATAAGAACGAGTTTTTAATGCTATTATGAAGGAATAATTAAATTGGAAATATATAATGATTTATCATATTAATGATTACTTGAAGAGAACATATCTAGTAGTTATATCTCTGAAAAGTCACAAGACTAAAAGAAAATTAAAACGATCGACGTTGTTAAACAATATTTGAAAAAATAAAAAACAAAACTGCAAGAAAAAGTATGCAGTGGAGATCAAAGTAGGAGGAAGAATTGAACCACTTTCGATATATGGAACGAACTGTCCAGAATAGGAAAGTGCGAAAATAACAGCTATTTTTTACCTTTGACAAAAGGTTAACGTAAAAAAGTATAAATGAAAAAGAAACACAAAATAAAACGATATCGGGTAAGGAATACCGACAAATTGTAAATTGAATAAGGAATACGAAGGAAGGATTTGAAACAAAAGCCTCTTCCGTTTTTTTTTTTCTGATATTGTTAATAAATTCATATTCCTAAGAATCTTAAACATAATCTGAATAACTAAAATGGTTTATCGAGATCCATTAATAAACAGAGATTGTGCAAGAGGACTGGAAGCAGAGGCGGAAGAAGTGACTGAATCAATTTTCCTAAACAAAAGACCCGGAATGGAATTGGGAAAAAAGAGGGACAACTTTCCTTGTGGATTTACACAGCAAAGGACAATGAAATTCAGGTTTAATTCGATATATAGTTTAAAGCTAAAAGTGTTACTATGGAATGTATTCAGGTATAAGATAAAAAAAAAAGGTATAATTTGTCAAGAGTAAGAAACGAATTAAGAGAAGAAAAGTAGATGGAAAGAGACCTTTCAAATCTTAAGAAAAAATTAGGGGTTATCAAAACATAAGATCTAGACCAATCAATTAAAAGATATGAAAATGGATACTAAAAATATGTGATTTTGAAATAAATATGAGGAAAAAATATTCACATTGAATTAACAAAATGGAACGTAGAAGCTTTGGAAACTTGCTCTTCGGAAATTAGTGATTAGTACTCAACATATGCGGTACAGTATATAGATATCTTTTACTAATAATTATTATCAACACACTAAAGAAGAAAGGGCAGAGAATTATATTCTGTAGTTCAATTAAATGAGAAAATAGACAGAAATGTGTTATGCCAACTTAATGTAGAGGGATTAAAGTACACTTACTCATGAACATGCATCACATTCACTCCCCACATACAAGAGGATTCGCCCAACTGAACCCTCTGACTAATTAACTTTCCGAACATGCTGGATGACTTCATCCCTTCTTCCTACACAACCTTGCTACATGACCATCTACCCGACATTCAGTACACTTAGCACGCTTCCCCTTCCAAACCCTTGCAAAATGACCGAAATCAACCTGATGATATATTTCCATTTGGAAAAATTTGACCTAAAATTGCTTTTAGGCAAATTATTAATGATTCTTTAGTGGAAGACACATCAATATTTTTGCTATGTTCAATTGTGTTGTTCCTCAAGAGAAAAAGTTTCCCTCTGGAGATTTATGAAATAAAAAAATTATTCTGAATCTTACTCCAGACAGTACTTTACTCTTTGTTACCTCTAAAATCCGATGAAATAATGATAAAAAGTTGAAATTGGCCAAGAAAATACATAGACGCTGTGCTGAAAATTATTAGAAAAGAACCAGTTTATTCAATGTTCAATGCATGTAAGGGACATTACATTTTTTTCTAATTTCTTCAGCAAATCGCGATAATATGAAACATTTCATGTAAGGTAAATAAATTTTTTTTTCTATCGATAGGCTAGGGTTTTTGTCAATGGTAATAATAATAATATTAATAATATTATTAATATTAATAATATTAATAAAATATGATTAGGTCTGGTGAAAATATATCGGAAAAATTATTTTTACTTAAAAAATATATGGGTATAGAAAATACAAAAGTAGTATCTATTCTCTTTGATATATTCCATTATAATGGATACAATCACTCAAGGGATTTCAGTATCAACATATCTTCTATTGTTATGTAAAATACTGATTTTTTTATAGATAATTGCAGAATATTTATATTCATTAATATATAAATATAAAAAAAAACCTTTACTTAGTATCCCAAGCCCCATCCAATTAATATATCAAACAAATTATTCACTGATGTTTAATTTAAATTTCTTTATTAATATATTTTATGATAGATATTTGTTGTTGTTTCTTTGTAGCATTTAATAATTACTGTAACTCGAAGGTCTTGAAGTAGATACAAACCTTTCATATCATTTAACTCTTTGAGCACCATTAGACATATTCTAGGTCCGTTATTTCTAATACACTTGACGCCATTAGATGCTTCACGCTTCAGTAATCGTTTTTTTTTTTTCTCAGTTCCTTTAACTGTTTACATATAAAATTTGTTACAAAAATGTAATATCATACATTAATGGAAAGCTATTTTATTCAGCTATATATTAATAAATTGTATAAAGTTATATCTTTTCAAAATATTTGAGCTAATATGAATTAAGTAAATCGGAGCTGGGTGGGAGAGGCTTGGGCCTTGAGCCAAATAATTTGATGAGTAGTTGGCTCTCCAAGGGTTAAATGCACAAAAACAAAAATTGAAAAAATGTATCTTGGTATGAATTCTAAGGAAAACGTTTGATGTAGTTGTAAAGCGAGAACTCTCCCCCTCTCTCTCCCTCTCTCTCTCTCCCCTCTCTCTCTCTCCTCTCTCTCTCTCCCTCTCTCTCATTGTGAATAACAGCTATGATGAAAGTTCCAAAATTGTATTATAAAAAAAGCTTTGATCATTTGAAGCGTTGAAGGTCTTGAACCTAAAAGGTGAATTGTCAAAGTGAGACTTGACTCCATCATTGATATCTGAAACTCGTTTCCAGTTCGGGGAATGACAGGCACCTGGGCAGGTAATTAGTAAACACGATGAACTGCCTAATGTGGACCATGGACAGTTAATATTTGGCAGCGTCTTTAACAAAAGGCGGAAGAGGGACAGGATTTTCAAAATACTGGAGGTTTAAAAATTTATCAAATGGCAATAAATCATAATCAAGAGCGAATTTAAATATTTATTTTACATAAAACAGAACTTTCACTGAAATATGTATTAGAGAAAATGGCTCAGGATCATAGGTTGTCTTATTGCTTCTTGGCACTTAAGCGAGGTATCCGTCCCTATGAAGATCGATGATGCGACCTCACTAATAACTCCCAATATCACAAAAGTCCTCAGGATCTATAAATATGCGATAAATACGCTCTATTAATAGATAGCAAATATACGAAAATATAATAACAAAACTATTTAATTGCCAATTAATATAATAAATGTATGAAGATAAAACAGATATGAACTCGAACGAGCAAAATAAAACAGACTTCACAAATATAAGTAATTAAACCGGCAATAAATTCTAAATTTTAAATAAAACCAATAAGGTTGGTGCTTTTGATGATTTTTTATGGTTCAGGATAAGGAGACAACTCATTCAAAATGAATGAGTAACTTGAGTGAAATTTACAAGGCACACGCATCAATGTGGTTTGCAACTTACCTCCACTCTAAGCAAGCCTCTCTGGGTTAATTGCAGCTGTCGTTGTTAATTCACAAGTCGATGTAACTCCATGGTATAGTAGCCCCAAAAGGAAGTAATCCAAGTGTTCGCACTTCCAAGAAGGATCATCCTCGACCAACGGTCACACTAGTCACTTAATGCTTCATGATAGAATTTAGGCTGGACAGGTGAGAATTACAGAAGAGTTGACACGCCCCTTCTCAGCTGCTGAGTGAAAATGCACTGCCGTTTTCAAACGCTGGGACTAGAAGTAAACTTTTGAGGTGGATTAAAGGTTTTCCTTCAGTCTCAAAACTCTAGTATTAAATTTAATTACTTTAAAATAGGAATTTTATGGTTGTAAACTATTGATGCTTTTTCCAAACTTAAAACATAACATTCTGAAACTGAACGAGTCTCCAAAGCAAGAACACGAACTAACCATTATAAAAAATTTCATCTCCCCCCAAAAAAAAAACACTTACATTTTTTAAACAAGCAAAGAGTAGAAATCAAGGACCATTAACGGTGGATACTATACTCAAAAGTTAAAAAGAACAAAGTGAAAAAAGTTTAACTTTTTTTTTTCAACACAGGAACACAAACATCTCTTAAGGGAGATGAACGATTCAGTGTTTGTAATAAAAAGTTGAAATGCACAGATTATGATGAAGCACCTGGTGTCATTCTACTTCCTAATTGGCTTTTCATCATGTTCCTTTGAATACCTGAAATCTCGATAGGTATGAAAATAGACATATCTCTATTTTTCACTTATTTGATCAATCTCCTATTCAGAATTAGTATCCTTTACATAGGATTTTGTCAGAATTATTTCTTATTTTCATACAGCTTCAACTGAGAAAAGATTAAAGTTTGCTCGAAACCGAAACAATTAATCATATTGCTGAAATTATGAACTTGACGCATTGCAAATGTTTCACAGAATCAGAAGAATTTGGGTGATGCTGGAAATACAGGACTGTAGGCAGACTACAAACCTGGAAAGGAAGTCAACTTCCTCATTGCTGTCTAATTATCAGTCAGTTGTTAAATGGTTTAAAACTGTTATACTTATTTAGGCGTTGTGCTTTGAAACGCCCTTTATTCTGAAGGTCTTTTTTTCCATGAAAGCAATGTGTCTGTATGCTTGAGAAATTAGTAAACTAATTTTATATTTTTCTATGTCACTATTTTTTATAATGCTTTATTAAAAGATATAGGAACAGACTGTGACTGGGTAGCTTTAGCTAACAGCATATGGAATATGTTCAAATGATATTAAAATACTTAATTTCTTTGGTTTGAAGAGCAGGAAGAGATTCTGCTTTACTTATAAGATATGATATGGGAAAAAGAATATCAACTGTTTTTCATTCGTGAAGTGATAAGGTAAATGTATGTAACGTAATGTTTTATGTTATTTGACATTCTCTGAAAGTCATAAATATCTTAGCATCCAAAGGGACAGTAGATTTTCTTGATGTATGTGTTGATTATGTTCTTCAACGCTGCAACGCTACATCTCATAAATGCCTCGTTTACTTGAGTCTCAAAACTATTGTACGAAAAACAAAGAAAATTTTGAAGTGCCTGTAATCCTACCTGTTGAGGCATCAACAACGATCGCCTTGCCCCCCTTGGTCCTACATTGGGTGAAGAGTGGACTGCATTGTTATCAGAGAAAGTTATAAAATAGTTTGAAATAATTTGTGGAGTATTGTTCTCTACTTCTCATTTGTCATACTGCCTGACAAGGAGGCCTTGCATTCTTTGATGTTCTTGTCTCCTATCAGCCTCAGCCTTTCCCTATCTCTCTATGCACAAAGCCTATTATTCTTAATCGGGGAAGTGAGTGCCCTCCTAATTATGAGGGATGTACCACTAGCATCCTTGGCTGGAGAGGCCTCATATATTATTCAGCCTGTCTTCTGACAAGCACTGAACCAGACCAAATGTCCAGGGTCGTTATTATAATAGCTTCCTTAAGATGCAGACAGCATTCAATAAAAGTATGGCAAAATATATACGATGATGAGGCTGCCTTTTGTTGTATCATTAAGAGGAAGGACACTCAAAATCAACCCATCCTCTCTAATCTTGGGTAGTATCATAGCCTCTATACCATGGTCTTCCACTGTCTTAGGGTAGAATTCCCTTGCTTGAGGGTACACTCAGGCACGGTCTTCTGTCGTGTTTCTCTTCCTCTGGTTTTGTTAAACTTTTTATGGTTTATGTGGGATATATTTGTTTTGTTGTTGTTACTCTTCTTAAACATTTTATTTTTCCTTGTTTCCTTTCCTCACTAGGCTATTTTCCCTGTTGGAGCCCCTGGGCTTATAGCATCCTCCTTTTCCAACCAGGGTTGCAGCTGGGCAAGAAGTAATAATAATAAATAGTAATAATAATAATAATAAATAATAATAATAATAAGTAATAAACAATGATAATAAATACTACTACTACTACTACTAGTAATAATAATAATAATAATAACAATAATAATAATAATAATAATAATAATAATAATAATAATAATAATAATAATAATAATAAGAAAAAGAAGAAGAACAATAAAAATAATGATAATGAAAAATAATAAAAAATAGAAATAATAATAATAAAATAATAAAATTTAAAATTATAAAAATTATAGTAATAAAATAATAATAAAATAATAATAAAATAACAAAATTAATAATAATAAAAATAATAATAAAATAATAAAAAAAATAAAATGAAAATAATAAATATTGAGTAATAAATGATAAATAATAAATAATAAATAAATAATAGTAACAAAAATAATAATAAAATAACAATAAAAATAATAATAATAATAATAAAATAATAATAATAATAATAATAATAATAATAATAATAATAATAATAATAATATGTGTTCGTTGATGAGTGTGTATGTTAAAGCTACCGATCAAGATTGCCAGAATAAATAGAAATTCCTTAGTATCCAATTGCCTGTCTGAAATCTTTAGACCACCGAGAAAATTTATGAATCAACCTCTTATAAAAGGTACAATTCATTTCATAACAACGACATAGGTGGAAGTTTATTTCTTATATTCAAATATATCTATGTCAATACGAAGATAAGTACCGCAGCCGGAATTAGCCAACCCGATAGAAAGACTGTAAAATTAAAAATGGTTTTCTAATGGATGAAATTAACGAATAGTGCATTATAATTAAAATTGTATTCACAACTGACACAAATGTAATTCTTTTATCTATTGTTTTATTGACATTTTCTGTACCTTTTTTTGCGTGTGATTGCAAAATCAATAAGGGAAACTTAAAATTGATTTGATAAACTTATCGAATAAGAGTCAAGAAAGTAAATATACCTGAGGGAGATTTAACTTGTATACCAAATCAGGCACATGAGTAAATTGAACTAATTTAATGAGCACTTCTCTCTCTCTCTCTCTCTCTCTCTCTCTCTCTCTCTCTCTCTCTCTCTCTCTCTCTCTCTCTCTCAGGGACCTGGGGGAACCCAAACTCAGAATAAGGCAATAAGGTAAGTCTCTCTCTCTCTCTCTCTCTCTCTCTCTCTCTCTCTCTCTCTCTCTCTCTCTCTCTATTAGGTATAACGTTAAATATACATTGAAAACTGAGGTTAAAACGTTATATATAGAAAAAGGTGTTGAGCTTGTAGAGAATTGAGGGTCATAATTCAGAATGGGAACAGGTCAAAGCGAGGCAAACGTCCTTTAACGCAAATTGAGAGGCAAACTGTAAACACAATAAGCTCCCTACTGTCACATACAAACAGCAAATGTCCGAATGGGCAAACTTCCCCCAAACTAGATTAGGAGGATCATAACTGCGTTTCTCCCAAGACTCCATTAGATTATTCTCAGAAAAGAAAAATCAACTCAATAAAAAAAAAAAGGATGGAAAAGATGTAACAAGAGCAGCCATGTCTGTATTTTTCGAAGAACATAAGGGCCTGTATTTTTTACCACAATAAGAATTTCTTATTCTGAATTATTATTGTCTTTAGAAACTCATTTTTATTTATCAACCAAATAATTTTTAGAAAATTTTTGAATGAAAATTAAAATTTCCTCTGTCAGAAGATTATAGAACGTCCACCAAAACTCGAAGAATCCCTGTTATGTGAACCAGATAAGATTCAAAGCATACCAGACACACTTCAAAACTGATTGCTGCTCATATGCCTTGAATCATTTCACTAAAACAACTTTCTCGTGGAATATTTTATGAATTCTTTGGTATTATAAAAAGCCAGAAATCTTCTTTTATGATTCAAGATATACAAAACTGGAATTAGTTTTGATGGTTTAGGAGTATTAATTTCCCAAGTGGTTTGTGGAAAGAAAGCAGCATAAATAGTGCCCAGAAATAATATTTCAACTTCCCATCTAAGATTTCAATAATGGCAAGTTCTTGAAAATTACTCTTTTTACTAAGAATTCACTATTTCTTTTCTTTTTCTTGGCTTTCCATTATCTTCTGGTTTGAAGTTAATGTCTAGGATGGAGGAAACATATATTACGATAAAAGTATAAAATCCACAAAATTAAAGAAAGGAAACCTGGTAAATTACATTTAATGTTGTTATGAGTTTACCAATAGATTTCGAGATGAAGTGAAACCAAGAAAGCCTACAGAGCCCACTAAAGAGGTACCATTTACTAGTCATGTGTAGATGCGATTATTTTGTGGACCTCATTATTATTATTGTTTGTTTTCTGCGGGAGGTAATTATTTCAATGAATTCCTTTAGGTATCCCAAAGGATTTTCTGATGAACATTACGAAAAAGATGTTTAACTGAGCTGATAATGCATCACTGAAGATTGTCTAATTCAATAATATTTCTTTTTATTATTTTCCTTTATTAATAATAACAACAACAACAACAACAACAACAACAACAACAACAACAACAACAACAACAACAATAATAATAATAATAATAATAATAATAATAATAATAATAATAATAATAATAATAATGATTATAATAACTATTATGATAATGATGACAAGCAAAATCCAATCATAAATATATGAATTCGATGCCAGGTTCTTTCTTCATATCATACAGAAACTGTTCAGTTTTATCTATGCTTTTTCTACTGAAAATTTTATGGATACATCCTTCATTGTAAGTATATGTAAAATGTCTATTACTGATTAAATATTTCTCTGGAAATGTACTACCAAGAATCTAATCGTAATAATGATAAACCAGTTAGAAAAATGCATTCTAGAAATAACTCGCCCATCAAAAATTTTTGAAGAAGAGTAAGAGAAACCATTTGATTTAGATTGTACATTCGCAGTGTATGTCGCTACTTATGACACTCAAGTACTCGAATAACTGTTTCCCTCTTTTCCATGTAACATTTTAGAACATTTATAGAAAGCGGAACTTACAGCAAATGATCTTTATTTGAACGACGTCGTTTTTCACGGAGCGAACTTGGCCACACTCTACCTGTAGACAAAAACGGTCCCGTCCAATTTATCTGTCAAACTAATTTATTGTCGCAGTTTTATTTCGAGTTACTGGTACTTCGGTCTCATTCTGAGCCATAAATAAAAAAAAAAAAAAAAAATATTGTGTTCAACGTATCCTTCTTGGTCAAGGCGTTTTATTATTTTTTATTGTTGTTTTTTAATTATTTATCTTTAAGAGAAAATCTAATGTTTAATACGTAAAGGTGGAAATATACTTAGTATAAAGTGAAGTTTGAATTGACTGATTATATATGAATAAACAATGAAAAACTTACAGCTCATTACATAAATCTCTTGAAGACTGATTAAAGGTAACAAAAGAAGATCTTCAAATGAAATAAATCAATACATATTGGCACACACCCATAAAAACGTATATATTAACAAAACATAATAGTGTGTTGTTATGGGTGTGTGTGTGTATGTACGTACATGATGAATGAAACTGAGTTTACCGCGTGCTTAACTTTAAGGAGTAATGTGAAGATCACA
>NC_090748.1:35162478-35174883 GCF_036898095.1 Palaemon carinicauda
CTCGCAGAGTTAAACAGTAGGGTTAACTACACGACCCACTGCTACCACAGATCTCTTAAGTTCCTCTACTTGCTTCGCATAGTGGCGAAAGAACACCCTGGAAGATTTCCAGCCCGTGTATGACCGGAGATGTTCAAAATCCATACAATTAAAGAAATTTAGGGATGAGGCAACTTTCCTCGGATCGTGACCTGCGGGTGTACTGTCAGGATCCGCTCTGCGAATAAAATATGTCATTTTCGCTCTGAGTTGATTCAGAGATAAATTTGAGCCTGATGTTTCTCCCCTGAATAGTTGACTACCCTTGAAGTCTGAAGTTCTACGAAGATAGACCTTTAGGCATTCTACTGGACATAGAGATGCATCTTCTTTCAGAGGGCAGATTCTCCAGGGACCCCACCTGTTGGTGGGTAACTCATTCTTGGCGAGAAACGTAGGATCCGGAAACAGGTTCAGCTCCCCCCCATCCAGGAACTGAACACGACCTGCCTCTCTCGAGAGGGCTACGATCTCACTAACCCTGGCCCCGGACGCGAGTGCAAATAGGAAAATAACTTTTTGCGTTAAATCCTTTAACGCACATTCTTCATTGCTCAACAGGGAGGCGAAATGAAGAACTTTGTCTAAAGACCATGAAATGGGCTTTGGAGGTGCTGAAGGTCTGAGCCTAGCGCAGGCTTTCGGAACTTTATTAAAGATCTCGTTACCTAGGTCGATCTGGAAGGCAAATAAAATGGGTCTCATCAAAGCCGATTTACATACTGAAATCGTGTTAGCTGCCAATCCTTGGCCATGGAGGTGGATGAAGAAAGATAAGCAGAAGTCTGTTGAGATCTCCTGCGGATTCTTTGCCTTTACAAAGGCCACCCACTTTCTCCAAGATGACTCATATTGCCTTCTAGTCGATTTGCACTTGTATTCCTCTAGGAAGTCTATGCTAGCTCTCGAAATCCCGAAACGCTTTCTCACCGCTAGGGCGAGAAAATCATGAGCTGCAGGGTCTGGGTTTTCTGTAATGAAGCGCAGACAGTCGACTTCTGGACTCGCTGGGTCAGAACTGGATGTGGTAGCGGCACGAACTTCATCTGTAGTTCCAACGCCAAGGGGAACCACATACTGTTCGCCCACTTGTGGGCCACTATTGCCGCTACCCCCCTTGAAGGATCTCAGTTTGTTGAGGACCCTCAACAGAAGGTTGTGAGGAGGGAACAGATAAATCCTGGACCACCTGTTCCAGTCGAGGGACATTGCGTCCACTGCTTCCGCTAAGGGGTCCTCGTACGGGGACACGTACAGGGGCAACTTCTTGTTGTCTTTCGTCGCAAAGAGGTCTATTTCCAGTTCTGGGACTTGATTCAGAATGAAGGAAAATGATCCTGCGTCTAAGGACCATTCCGACTCTATCGGTGTGAACCTGGATAGAGCGTCCGCTGTCACATTGCGGACTCCTTGAAGGTGAACTGCCGACAGGTACCACTTCTTCTTTTCTGCCAATCGGAAAATGGCTAACATCACTTGGTTGAGAGGTGGAGACCTCGAACCTTGTCGATTCAAACATCTCACAACCACCTCGCTGTCTGTCACCAATCTTATGTGGATCGAGTGACGCGGGGAGACTTTCTTTAAGGTAAGGAGCACTGCCATAGCTTCTAGAAAGTTTATATGAAAGGTCCTGAATAGCTTGGACCAAGTCCCCTGGACTTTTTTCCGATGAGAGTGACCTCCCCATCCCTCCTTTGAGGCGTCTGAGTGAATCGTCATCGACGGGGGAGGTGGCTGAAGAAGAACCGACTTCTTTAGATGTCTGGCTTGGGACCAAGGTCTGAGAAGAGTACGTAGCCGAGGCGGCACTGGTCTTCTCAGGTCTCTTCGCGCGTTTGATGCATACCTTCTCCAAACTCCGGTTGCATCCTTTAGCTGTGCTCTTAGCACTGGGTCTGTCACTGAAGCAAACTGGAGAGAGCCTAGTACCCTCTCCTGTTCGCGTCTTGATATCCTTTTGGAATCTAGAAGTCTCTTGACAGAGCCCGCTATCTCCTTCCTTTTCTTCATTGGGATGGAGAAACTGTGTGACAAAAGGTCCCAGTGGATTCCCAGCCACTGGAACTTTTGGGATGGAGAAAGTCGAGACTTTTTCTTGTTGATCTTGAAGCCTAGGTACTCTAGGAACTGGATCACCTGACTGGAAGCTTGTAAGCATTCGGTCTCGGATGCTGCCCACACCAGCCAGTCGTCCAGGTAGGCTACTACCTGAATTCCCTTTAGGCGTAATTGTTTGAGAGCTGCGCTCGCAAGCTTCGTGAAAATCCTTGGGGCTATGTTTAGCCCGAATGGCATGGCTCTGAAGGCGTACAGTTTCCGTTGTAGCCTGAACCCTAGGTAGGGGGAGAGTCGACGGCTGATTGGGATGTGCCAATAGGCGTCTGACAAGTCTATAGAGACTGAGTATGCCCTCTTGGGCAGTAAGGTCCTTATGTGTTGCAGTGTTAGCATCTTGAATTTGCAATTCACTATGAACTTGTTGAGTGGTGACAAGTCCAGAATGACTCTGAGCTTTTCCGAGTCTTTCTTGGGAACACAAAACAGCCTCCCTTGGAATTTGATGGACTTCACCTTTCGGATCACATTTTTCTCCAACAGTTCTTGAACGTACTCCTCCAAAATGGGGGTGGAGTGTTGGAAAAACCGAAGGCATGGGGGTGGAGTGCTGTACCAGCTCCAACCTAGTCCATTCTTGAGTAGGCTTTGGGCCCAGGGATCGAAGGTCCAGCGATCCCAAAATTTCATTAGTCTCCCTCCTACCGGTATCGTTTCACTTGGACTGCCGTCCTGAGGTCTTGCCTCCTTGACCACGACCACCTCTGAATCCCCTTCCCCTTGAGGGGCGCCTAGACGAGCCTCTGGCTGCTCCTCTAGGCTTTGCACGAAAGGAAGAAGACTGTCCTTCGAACGTTGGGGTGAATGTGGTTGACTGACCTGGCACAGCCTGGGGTACCCACTGAAAAGTAGTCGGGGTTTGTGCCACCATCTGGGGCACTGGAGGCAAAGGCAATTGCAGTTGCTGTTGCTGTCTATAAGGCTTGGCTGGCCGAGATGGTAGCCTAGTCCTCATATTCTTCCTCTTTGGTTGAGGACCCTCATCCGGGGAAGATTTTCTTTTGATAGCCAGGCCCCACTTCTGGAGAAGGTTTCTATTCTCCACGGCGGCCTTATCAACAACCTCTTTGACCACATCGGTAGGGAAAAGGTCTTTTCCCCAAATGTTGGAGGATATTAACTTCCTTGGCTCGTGTCTCACCGAAGCCCCGGTGAACACGAACTCCCTGCAAGCTCTCCTTGCCTTGACGAAGCCATAAAGGTCCTTCGTCACTGTGGCTAGGTGAGACTTAGCCACAACCATGAACATTTCATGGACCTTAGGGTCACTTGCCATCGTCTCAAGAGTAGTCTGATGAGACATTGAGGCAGCCAGTCTTTCTTTTGTCTCGAACTCTCTTCGTAAAAGAAATTCGGACAACTTGGGGAGGTCCTCGCCGAATTGCCGTCCGGCAATATCAGCCTCCAACTTTCCCACTGAGAATGTCAGATGGACATCCTTCCAGTCCTTGTGGTCCATAGGCAGAGCCAGCGACAAGGGTTTACACTCCTCCAGGGAGGGGCAAGGCTTGCCGGCCTCGATTGCCTTTAGGACAGCCGCAAACCCTTTTTGTAAAAAGGGGAAGGCTCTATCAGAAGAGGACACAAAAGAAGGGAGCTTCTTGCTCAATGCTGCTACCTTCGAATTCGAGAAGCCCCTCTCTTTCATCGAGGATGAAAGTAGGGCTTGAGCCTTAGCATGGTCCATAATAATGACCTCTTTCGGCTCTGTCTCCTCCCTTGAAGCTGGTTCTTTTCTCAGCCGGACATAGCAGTCCGGATATGATGCCTTGCTGGGCCAGAATTCTACCTCCTCTAGGAGAACTGAACCCAGCTTATCCGAAATGACGATCTTACCAGTCGTCATTGGCATGTGCTCAGCATACCTCCATGGGTTAGCATCTGAGCATATGGGAAGGTCTTTCACATTGAGCTTTTTCCGGGGCCCATGTGATTCTGCTAGGGACTGCATACGCAGTTCCATTGCAGCCGCCTTCTCCTGATTCTCCTTCTGCATTTGTTGGATCATTCCAACAATCGAAGAGAGGGCCTGTCCCAGTTCTACTGGGAGACCAGCGGATGTTGAGGGGATGGGCTCCGGCATCTGAACCGGAGTAGCCGACACCTCGTCGACCCCATCCTCTGCGACATCCGGGGTTTGAACTTGATCCTGACCTTCTGCCAGGAGGTCTTCTTCCAAACCTTCGTCCACATCAGACATCCTGTCACACAACTGGATGTCTTGCATCGCTTCTGCGACTTCCTCGTCCACCTGGACTAGGTCTTGGGGGATCTCCTCTTGAGGCTGGGGAATCACTGCTTCAGCTGATGCCTGGGGAAAAAGATACGCCCTCATCTTCTCACTAGGAAGATAAGGGCCAGAGGTGTTCTTCTTGAAGCCCCTTACCCAAGTACGGAGCTTTTCCCTAGCTATATCCCTTGATTCCGTCGTTCTAGGGGAATCAAAAGCCTCAGTAATCAGGTTAGTGCATACAGTACATACCTGAGGGTCCCAATACTGGAGATCATCCTTGGAGACAGCGCATGCTGCGTGTCTCCTACAAAACTCATGTCCGCAGAGGTTCCTGCTACGGACATTGCAGAAAACATTTCCGCACTTCGGAGGGTCCTCCTGTAAAGAGAAAAAATTTCCATGAGTATCAAGTGAACTATGTATCACTGGATATGCATAGTATAGCATAACAATTCATAAAGGAAAGACACACACTTGTGTTTCCCTCACAACCCATTGTTGCAGCTTTCCAGATAATAAAATCAAAATTGGTTTATCTCCACTAGAGTAACCAATGCAAGGTTTCCAGAGGAAACAGGTGGAGCTCACACCTAGGCAATGATTTTAAAATCCTGGATAATAGACGGGGAAGACTCTGCTTCCTGTCTGAGGGCAACAGCAAAGGGCTGTGCAAGAAAACACAATAGTGTTAGAAGATACAGTGCTGTACCTAAACTTTTACTATAGTTTTCTTCTTACTGTATATGCTATACAGAAGAATACTAGTACAGTATAGGAGGATGTGTGCCGGCCTGCCTTTGCCGGCCGGCACACACCACAATTAGCTTTAAAGTATACTACTTAACAGCTATAGGGCGGCAGCCTTCTGGTTCAAATGCCTGTGCCGGCGGCAGTAGCTGCCGGCCAGCAACAGCCAGTGTTGGCCGGCAATGACTGCCGGCCAGTAACTACACAAGGTAGTACCTAGCTGCCGGCCACACTCTTGGTGACCGGCAGACAAGGACTGACATAAGCCGGCCGGCAAAGGTACAAGACCGATGCCAGCCGGCAGCAAAAGAACCAGAAGACTACACCTGCCCGGCTGTCTGCCTCATAGGCCGGCAGCCGGGACAGGTACAGCACTAGAAGAAAATAGAATGGATGCCGGGATAAGAGTGTACACGACCCCCCAAGCCCGGCAACCGAAAGAGTGCATATAAGGAAGGGGAGAAACTTAATTCAGGCTTCCTTGACCAATGCCGTCCGGCTCTGTCGGCAGGCATGGATGAGGGACCAAGAGAGGTCTGGGCAGCACTCGAAAACATAAGACCCTTGCCGGCCAGCATCTCAGCCGGCCGGCAATGGCCTTAGTCAATTCCACATCCCAACCTATACTAGGTCCAGAAGTAGAATGACGTACAGTACAGTAATACCCCTGCCGGCCAGCTCTGCCGGCCGGCAGGGTACAGTACAGTAATGGCAAGGCCATTACGGAGATAGAGGGGGAAGGGACAAAAGGGTCCTGCCAACCTTGCTTTAGTGACAGATCACCCGCAGCCAAGAACTCTGTCTTAGCCTAAGGGAGATCTAAGGGAAAGGGCCAGCAATACTTGCCAGCTTCCAAAGCAACAAAGCAAGGAAGGCGTTGCTATTCCCAAGGGAAGATTTTATCCTCCCCAAGAACAGCAACAGGACTTTAGTCTGGTCGATCACAAAGGGAGGAATCATACTACAGAAACCTTCGATAGTGACCTAAGGGAGCTAAGCTCCCTTTAAAAGTGTTAGGTCAGCGAGGGGAACTCTGCCCCAAGCCAGACAACACGGACCAGACTAAAAAACTCTGTTGTTCTGTCCCTCTTTGAACCAGACTCTGCTGGAACAGGAAGGTACAGTAACACCCTAGTATAGTTTTATCGAAAATAAATTCAGAAAAAACCACTTAGGGATAAGCCCAAGGCTTAAACAGAGGGAAAGGGATTGCATACCTTCTCCGAAGAAAAGAAAGCAACCGGGGAGAATAATAAAGTATACTAAGGCTCCATAAGCAATTAACCTAGGCACCAAGAGAATCGATTACCTAATTCACCGAAACTCTCACGTATACAATCTTGGAAATATTCCACACAGTCTAAAATGTATAAAAAATAGCCTAAAGCTTTAATAAACTTTTAATTACACTCGGAAAAAACCAAAATCATGCATTAAGTACTAGGACCAAACGACTAGGCTACATGGCCTAGCGTAGGCCAGAATGGCGAATACTTCGCCAAATAATACTAAGCACGAAAGGAAATCCTATGTAACGCTAAATAGCTAAAATTTATTAAGCAAAACAACCAGGAATGTCACTCTGACTAACTAATTTATACCTAGCGAGTGACAGTGTCCAGGACACCTCTGGTAGGCTACGGCTCTTGTATCAAAGATTAATCCTATTAATCACTCAAAATTTACCAAGAGCCTACATTTATACATAACAGACACTATACTCAACTTATCCGAGGCCAACGAAGACGGAGAAGCCATGAAAAGCTGAATAAATCCAAGATTTGCGAGAAAAACAGGAAAAAACACCGAGTTGTTAAGCTACGCAAAAAGGAATACAGATGGCGCCAGGATTGGCGCCAGGCACGCATACGAATCGGGGGATTGGGAGGCCTTGGGAGCGGCTCCCCCCTTTTTCTTCCCGAATTCGTATCTCGTCAATCTCCCTCCTACGAGACGAATCTCTATTTAGGTAGTAGATTGCCATGTGACGTGTCTAGAATACGTCCTCTGATATGTCGCGATATCCCTTTCACGAGGGATACTCGCTCCAGGAGTTAGAATTCTGGTACCTTAAGGTAAATTCTCTGGGAATATCGCCGTAGTTGTAATATACCCTAGGAAGCTACCCTATAGGAACTTCCATCAGGACGACATGGCTTGAGCCCAAAAATATATATATATATATATATATATATATATATATATATATATATATATATATATATATATATATATATCTATATATACATACATATATATATATATATATATATATATATATATATATATATATATATATATATATATATATACATTGTGTGTATATACCTACATACATAAATATATATATATATATATATATATATATATATATATATATATATATATATATATATATATATATATATATATATATATATATATATATATATATATATATATATATATATATATATACATACATTTATATATATATATATATATATATATATATATATATATATATATATATATGTATATATATATATATATATATATATATATATATATATATATATATTCAAATAAGCCATATATATTTTTGATACATTAATGTCTGGATTCTCTTAACGACCTCGGGATCAGAGCCCCAGGCGAAATCACACAAAAACAAGAGCTTGGCTCCGGCCGGGAATCGAACCCTGGTCGGCAAGCCTGTATAGACAGTGACTAAGCCACTTGGCCACGAAGAAGGATAAAAGTCAATGACAATTCTTCTGTACTTATACCTGTCGAATTCAGGTATTTTGTACTTAGAATTGAAATCAACCCATCCTCACCATCGTAGCTAATTGGTAGTTTGTTACTTGGCATTCAATTAATGATAAATTTTGCACATTTTTACGTGTTTTTCATATTCAAATAAGCCATATATATTTTTGATACATTAATGTGTGGATTCTCTTAACGACCCCGGGATCAGAGCCCAGGCGAAATCACACAAAGACAAGAGCTTGGCTCCGGCCGGGAATCGAATCCTGGTCGGCAAGCCTGTATAGACAGTGACTAAGCCACTTGGCCACGAAGAAGGATAAAAGTCAATGACAATTCTTTTGTACTTATACCTGTCGAATTCAGGTATTTTGTACTTAGAATTGAAATCAACCCATCCTCACCATCGTAGCTAATTGGTAGTTTGTTACTTGGCATTCAATTAATGATAAATTTTGCAAATTTTTACGTGTTTTTCATATTCAAATAAGCCATATATATTTTTGATACATTAATGTCTGGATTCTCTTAACGACCTCGGGATCAGAGCCCCAGGCGAAATCACACAAAGACAAGAGCTTGGCTCCGGCCGGGAATCGAACCCTGGTCGGCAAGCCTGTATAGACAGTGACTAAGCCACTTGGCCACGAAGAAGGATAAAACTCAATGACAATTCTTCTGTACTTATACCTGTCGAATTCAGGTATTTTGTACTTAGACTTGAAATCAACCCATCCTCACCATCGTAGCTAATTGGTAGTTTGTTACTTGGCATTCAATTAATGATAAATTTTGCACATTTTTACGTGTTTTTCATATTCAAATAAGCCATATATATTTTTGATACATTAATGTCTGGATTCTCTTAACGACCTTGGGATCAGAGCCCCAGGCGAAATCACACAGTGATTTCAATTCTAAGTACAAAATACCTGAAGTCGACAGGTATAAGTACAGAAGAATTGTCATTGACTTTTATCCTTCTTCGTGGCCAAGTGGCTTAGTCACTGTCTATACAGGCTTGCCGACCAGGGTTCGATTCCCGGCCGGAGCCAAGCTCTTGTCTTTGTGTGATTTCGCCTGGGGCTTACTGTCTTATATTATGTAAGTGAACCTCCTGGATTTTATCATCACTCTAATATGGGAAAACGAATCTGATTTAATTTAAACTTTTGGAAAAAACTAGTTTCTTCCCTGACGCTTTAATTGGGACATTCATATCGGTGGCATATCTCTTCACCCAGTTGGACACGAAGGTATTTCCACTTACTTGATGTTGAGACTTAGGCTCAAACATTCTCTACCAATCAGTACTTCTGGAATTATCTTCATGTTCCGGAGGTCAGTCAAATTTCTCACCTTTGCTGAGAGTAATTCTCTTTAACAAAACCTAAACAGATATATTATCTCTTCATTTCAGTATATTCGTTAAAAAAAATTTGATTTTGTCTCATATTCAAAACTCTTCTATTTTTGGTATATTTTCTTCTAAAGAATGAAAACTATTGAAAGGATTCTGATAATACCGGTTTATCTCAAGCAGCTTCGCCATAGAAAACATCTCTGCTTCACAATTCATTATTATTATTATTATTATTATTATTATTAATATTAATATTATTATTATTATTATTATTATTATTATTATTATTATTATTATTATTATTATTCTTATGATCATCATCATCATCATCATTATTGTTATTATTATTATTATTATTATTATTATTATTATTATTATTATTACTTGCTAAGCTACAACCCTAGTTGGAAAAGCTGGATGATATAAGACCAGGGGCCCCAACTGGGAAAATAGCCCAGTGAAGAAAGGAAACAAGGAAAACAAAATTTCAAGAACAGTTACAACATTAAAATAAATAATTCCTATATAAACTATAAAAACTTGAACAAAACAAAAGGAAGAGAAATTGCTCTGGAATATAATATTGGCTGAACATTTCATTTTAATCACAGAAAACAAACTATCCCTTTAATATGGCTGAACCTATCCTTTTAAAGAGAGAAAATAAACGAAAAAAGTCTTATTTCGAAAGGACGAAAATTCGTCTGAAAATCTTATTCAAATATTGCTGTCAGTTTGCAATCATGATTGATGTTTTAATATTCAATGAAAAAATTTAATATCAAGGAGATTGTGTGTCTACATGTGTTTAATAATTAATATTATGATTATTATTATTATTATTATTATTATTATTATTATTATTATTATATTTTTATTATTATTATTACTAGCTAAGCTACAACCCTAGTTGGAAAAGCAGGATCCTATAAGCCCAGATGCTCCAACAGAGGGAAAATAGCCCAGTGAGGAAAGGAAAAAAGGAAAATATAATATTTTAGGAGTAACAACATTAAAATAAATATCTCCTATACAAACAATAAAAACTTTAACAAAACAAGAGGAAGAAAAGTAATATAGATTAGTGTGCTCGAGTGTAACCTCAAGCAAGAGAAATATAACCCAAGACAGTGGAAGACTATGGTCTTGGCACAGCCCAAGACTAGAGAACAACGTTTTGATTTTGGCGTGTCCTTCTCCTAGAAGAGCTGCTTACCATAGCTAAAGAGTCTCTTCTAACTATTTTTTTTTTGTAAAGTAATTATAAAAAAAAAAGAAGATAATTCCAACAATACAGCATTGCAAGATGTATAAATCTCAAAGTATCCCATTGAAGATTCGTCTAAGCAATTGTAAAATGATGGGCAATTATTTTCACTATTAAGAGAATCTTTGATTAACACTTAGAATCGTTCACTCTGTTTTATTCCCAAAACGATAAATATAAATAGAAAGAATTACTTAGGGCTTTGTAGAACTTTTGGGTGAAACGAAAAAATCAAATTTGTAGGTCTCTTTCCGAAGTTTTATATATATATATATATATATATATATATAGTATATTATATATAATATATATATATATTTATATATTATATTATATATATTTATATATCCCTAACACTCGTGATTTCAAGCAACGTATATATCAACCAAAATGGCATTTGATACCGATTCTATCTTGGGAATATTTTATCCACTGAATTCGACAAGTATATGTAAGGTGATAGGCAGGGGTTCGAATCTCTGCCCGGTCAGAAGCTATTACCTATAAAATGAATTTCAGTGGATATATATTTCCAAAATATAATTCCGGTATTAAATGGCATTGTGGTGGTGATATTTACACACTACATACTACACACTACACACACACACACTCACACACACACATATATAGATATATATATATATATATATAATATATATATGAATATATATTATATGTGGTTTTATTATATATATGATAATAGATAAATATATATATATAGTATATATTATTATATGTAGATGCATGTATATATGTATATATATAATATATATATATATATATATATATATGTGTGTTTATTATATATATATTATATATATATATATATAATATTTATATATATATATATATATATAGTAAGATGTATATATGTATATAATGTATATAAATATATATATATATATATATATATATATATATATTATATAGATATATATATGTTATAATATTATATAGTATATATATATATACATATATGTATATATATATATATATATATATATATATATATATATTTATAATATATATGTATATATATATATATATAATAATATACTTATATTACATATATAAATATATATATATATATATAACTATAAATATATTATATATATATGATATATATATATATATACTATTATATATATAGTATATTATATATATATATATATATATATATAGAATTATATATATAATATATATTATATATAAGTATATATATATATATATATATATATATATATATATATATATGATTATATATATATATATATCATATACATATACATATATATATATATATTTATAATATATAGTATATATATATATATATATATATTATATATATATATATATTATAATATATTATATATATATATATAATAATATATATATATATATATATAATATACTATAAATATAGACAATAGTATATATCCACTCCGCTTCTCTTGTGTTTATTCTTAGTGAGTGTTGTTGTTTTTCACTTCACCAAATATACTAATGCTCCAATCTTGATGAGAAATTATATCATCCCTATTATTTTCCCTCTATTCATAATTCTATTAGCCAGATGCCGGGTTACTTATGAACTAATCCTCATCAGCTTCTTTCTTACCTTTTGGTCAAAATATCCTTAGATATCACAGGATTCAGTCCTAATTTTACTAGATCCTATCTTTTCTTGCTCATACATCTCTTATATTATTTCGATCCAATCTATTTGTTCTTATCCCTCTGAGAGTAAGTTAATGAAAACAATTGTAATTTATCATTGTCACTCCTTTCCAAAGAATAGGACTTTCTATCCCACATTATTCCTGTTAAGTGACACACTTTCGTTTTTCTATATATATCCACTTACTCTCTTTCGTGTTCTCCAAT
>NC_090748.1:35175383-35187883 GCF_036898095.1 Palaemon carinicauda
CTTGAAGTCTGAAGTTCTACGAAGATAGACCTTTAGGCATTCTACTGGACATAGAGATGCATCTTCTTTCAGAGGGCAGATTCTCCAGGGACCCCACCTGTTGGTGGGTAACTCATTCTTGGCGAGAAACGTAGGATCCGGAAACAGGTTCAGCTCCCCCCCATCCAGGAACTGAACACGACCTGCCTCTCTCGAGAGGGCTACGATCTCACTAACCCTGGCCCCGGACGCGAGTGCAAATAGGAAAATAACTTTTTGCGTTAAATCCTTTAACGCACATTCTTCATTGCTCAACAGGGAGGCGAAATGAAGAACTTTGTCTAAAGACCATGAAATGGGCTTTGGAGGTGCTGAAGGTCTGAGCCTAGCGCAGGCTTTCGGAACTTTATTAAAGATCTCGTTACCTAGGTCGATCTGGAAGGCAAATAAAATGGGTCTCATCAAAGCCGATTTACATACTGAAATCGTGTTAGCTGCCAATCCTTGGCCATGGAGGTGGATGAAGAAAGATAAGCAGAAGTCTGTTGAGATCTCCTGCGGATTCTTTGCCTTTACAAAGGCCACCCACTTTCTCCAAGATGACTCATATTGCCTTCTAGTCGATTTGCACTTGTATTCCTCTAGGAAGTCTATGCTAGCTCTCGAAATCCCGAAACGCTTTCTCACCGCTAGGGCGAGAAAATCATGAGCTGCAGGGTCTGGGTTTTCTGTAATGAAGCGCAGACAGTCGACTTCTGGACTCGCTGGGTCAGAACTGGATGTGGTAGCGGCACGAACTTCATCTGTAGTTCCAACGCCAAGGGGAACCACATACTGTTCGCCCACTTGTGGGCCACTATTGCCGCTACCCCCCCTTGAAGGATCTCAGTTTGTTGAGGACCCTCAACAGAAGGTTGTGAGGAGGGAACAGATAAATCCTGGACCACCTGTTCCAGTCGAGGGACATTGCGTCCACTGCTTCCGCTAAGGGGTCCTCGTACGGGGACACGTACAGGGGCAACTTCTTGTTGTCTTTCGTCGCAAAGAGGTCTATTTCCAGTTCTGGGACTTGATTCAGAATGAAGGAAAATGATCCTGCGTCTAAGGACCATTCCGACTCTATCGGTGTGAACCTGGATAGAGCGTCCGCTGTCACATTGCGGACTCCTTGAAGGTGAACTGCCGACAGGTACCACTTCTTCTTTTCTGCCAATCGGAAAATGGCTAACATCACTTGGTTGAGAGGTGGAGACCTCGAACCTTGTCGATTCAAACATCTCACAACCACCTCGCTGTCTGTCACCAATCTTATGTGGATCGAGTGACGCGGGGAGACTTTCTTTAAGGTAAGGAGCACTGCCATAGCTTCTAGAAAGTTTATATGAAAGGTCCTGAATAGCTTGGACCAAGTCCCCTGGACTTTTTTCCGATGAGAGTGACCTCCCCATCCCTCCTTTGAGGCGTCTGAGTGAATCGTCATCGACGGGGGAGGTGGCTGAAGAAGAACCGACTTCTTTAGATGTCTGGCTTGGGACCAAGGTCTGAGAAGAGTACGTAGCCGAGGCGGCACTGGTCTTCTCAGGTCTCTTCGCGCGTTTGATGCATACCTTCTCCAAACTCCGGTTGCATCCTTTAGCTGTGCTCTTAGCACTGGGTCTGTCACTGAAGCAAACTGGAGAGAGCCTAGTACCCTCTCCTGTTCGCGTCTTGATATCCTTTTGGAATCTAGAAGTCTCTTGACAGAGCCCGCTATCTCCTTCCTTTTCTTCATTGGGATGGAGAAACTGTGTGACAAAAGGTCCCAGTGGATTCCCAGCCACTGGAACTTTTGGGATGGAGAAAGTCGAGACTTTTTCTTGTTGATCTTGAAGCCTAGGTACTCTAGGAACTGGATCACCTGACTGGAAGCTTGTAAGCATTCGGTCTCGGATGCTGCCCACACCAGCCAGTCGTCCAGGTAGGCTACTACCTGAATTCCCTTTAGGCGTAATTGTTTGAGAGCTGCGCTCGCAAGCTTCGTGAAAATCCTTGGGGCTATGTTTAGCCCGAATGGCATGGCTCTGAAGGCGTACAGTTTCCGTTGTAGCCTGAACCCTAGGTAGGGGGAGAGTCGACGGCTGATTGGGATGTGCCAATAGGCGTCTGACAAGTCTATAGAGACTGAGTATGCCCTCTTGGGCAGTAAGGTCCTTATGTGTTGCAGTGTTAGCATCTTGAATTTGCAATTCACTATGAACTTGTTGAGTGGTGACAAGTCCAGAATGACTCTGAGCTTTTCCGAGTCTTTCTTGGGAACACAAAACAGCCTCCCTTGGAATTTGATGGACTTCACCTTTCGGATCACATTTTTCTCCAACAGTTCTTGAACGTACTCCTCCAAAATGGGGGTGGAGTGTTGGAAAAACCGAAGGCATGGGGGTGGAGTGCTGTACCAGCTCCAACCTAGTCCATTCTTGAGTAGGCTTTGGGCCCAGGGATCGAAGGTCCAGCGATCCCAAAATTTCATTAGTCTCCCTCCTACCGGTATCGTTTCACTTGGACTGCCGTCCTGAGGTCTTGCCTCCTTGACCACGACCACCTCTGAATCCCCTTCCCCTTGAGGGGCGCCTAGACGAGCCTCTGGCTGCTCCTCTAGGCTTTGCACGAAAGGAAGAAGACTGTCCTTCGAACGTTGGGGTGAATGTGGTTGACTGACCTGGCACAGCCTGGGGTACCCACTGAAAAGTAGTCGGGGTTTGTGCCACCATCTGGGGCACTGGAGGCAAAGGCAATTGCAGTTGCTGTTGCTGTCTATAAGGCTTGGCTGGCCGAGATGGTAGCCTAGTCCTCATATTCTTCCTCTTTGGTTGAGGACCCTCATCCGGGGAAGATTTTCTTTTGATAGCCAGGCCCCACTTCTGGAGAAGGTTTCTATTCTCCACGGCGGCCTTATCAACAACCTCTTTGACCACATCGGTAGGGAAAAGGTCTTTTCCCCAAATGTTGGAGGATATTAACTTCCTTGGCTCGTGTCTCACCGAAGCCCCGGTGAACACGAACTCCCTGCAAGCTCTCCTTGCCTTGACGAAGCCATAAAGGTCCTTCGTCACTGTGGCTAGGTGAGACTTAGCCACAACCATGAACATTTCATGGACCTTAGGGTCACTTGCCATCGTCTCAAGAGTAGTCTGATGAGACATTGAGGCAGCCAGTCTTTCTTTTGTCTCGAACTCTCTTCGTAAAAGAAATTCGGACAACTTGGGGAGGTCCTCGCCGAATTGCCGTCCGGCAATATCAGCCTCCAACTTTCCCACTGAGAATGTCAGATGGACATCCTTCCAGTCCTTGTGGTCCATAGGCAGAGCCAGCGACAAGGGTTTACACTCCTCCAGGGAGGGGCAAGGCTTGCCGGCCTCGATTGCCTTTAGGACAGCCGCAAACCCTTTTTGTAAAAAGGGGAAGGCTCTATCAGAAGAGGACACAAAAGAAGGGAGCTTCTTGCTCAATGCTGCTACCTTCGAATTCGAGAAGCCCCTCTCTTTCATCGAGGATGAAAGTAGGGCTTGAGCCTTAGCATGGTCCATAATAATGACCTCTTTCGGCTCTGTCTCCTCCCTTGAAGCTGGTTCTTTTCTCAGCCGGACATAGCAGTCCGGATATGATGCCTTGCTGGGCCAGAATTCTACCTCCTCTAGGAGAACTGAACCCAGCTTATCCGAAATGACGATCTTACCAGTCGTCATTGGCATGTGCTCAGCATACCTCCATGGGTTAGCATCTGAGCATATGGGAAGGTCTTTCACATTGAGCTTTTTCCGGGGCCCATGTGATTCTGCTAGGGACTGCATACGCAGTTCCATTGCAGCCGCCTTCTCCTGATTCTCCTTCTGCATTTGTTGGATCATTCCAACAATCGAAGAGAGGGCCTGTCCCAGTTCTACTGGGAGACCAGCGGATGTTGAGGGGATGGGCTCCGGCATCTGAACCGGAGTAGCCGACACCTCGTCGACCCCATCCTCTGCGACATCCGGGGTTTGAACTTGATCCTGACCTTCTGCCAGGAGGTCTTCTTCCAAACCTTCGTCCACATCAGACATCCTGTCACACAACTGGATGTCTTGCATCGCTTCTGCGACTTCCTCGTCCACCTGGACTAGGTCTTGGGGGATCTCCTCTTGAGGCTGGGGAATCACTGCTTCAGCTGATGCCTGGGGAAAAAGATACGCCCTCATCTTCTCACTAGGAAGATAAGGGCCAGAGGTGTTCTTCTTGAAGCCCCTTACCCAAGTACGGAGCTTTTCCCTAGCTATATCCCTTGATTCCGTCGTTCTAGGGGAATCAAAAGCCTCAGTAATCAGGTTAGTGCATACAGTACATACCTGAGGGTCCCAATACTGGAGATCATCCTTGGAGACAGCGCATGCTGCGTGTCTCCTACAAAACTCATGTCCGCAGAGGTTCCTGCTACGGACATTGCAGAAAACATTTCCGCACTTCGGAGGGTCCTCCTGTAAAGAGAAAAAATTTCCATGAGTATCAAGTGAACTATGTATCACTGGATATGCATAGTATAGCATAACAATTCATAAAGGAAAGACACACACTTGTGTTTCCCTCACAACCCATTGTTGCAGCTTTCCAGATAATAAAATCAAAATTGGTTTATCTCCACTAGAGTAACCAATGCAAGGTTTCCAGAGGAAACAGGTGGAGCTCACACCTAGGCAATGATTTTAAAATCCTGGATAATAGACGGGGAAGACTCTGCTTCCTGTCTGAGGGCAACAGCAAAGGGCTGTGCAAGAAAACACAATAGTGTTAGAAGATACAGTGCTGTACCTAAACTTTTACTATAGTTTTCTTCTTACTGTATATGCTATACAGAAGAATACTAGTACAGTATAGGAGGATGTGTGCCGGCCTGCCTTTGCCGGCCGGCACACACCACAATTAGCTTTAAAGTATACTACTTAACAGCTATAGGGCGGCAGCCTTCTGGTTCAAATGCCTGTGCCGGCGGCAGTAGCTGCCGGCCAGCAACAGCCAGTGTTGGCCGGCAATGACTGCCGGCCAGTAACTACACAAGGTAGTACCTAGCTGCCGGCCACACTCTTGGTGACCGGCAGACAAGGACTGACATAAGCCGGCCGGCAAAGGTACAAGACCGATGCCAGCCGGCAGCAAAAGAACCAGAAGACTACACCTGCCCGGCTGTCTGCCTCATAGGCCGGCAGCCGGGACAGGTACAGCACTAGAAGAAAATAGAATGGATGCCGGGATAAGAGTGTACACGACCCCCCAAGCCCGGCAACCGAAAGAGTGCATATAAGGAAGGGGAGAAACTTAATTCAGGCTTCCTTGACCAATGCCGTCCGGCTCTGTCGGCAGGCATGGATGAGGGACCAAGAGAGGTCTGGGCAGCACTCGAAAACATAAGACCCTTGCCGGCCAGCATCTCAGCCGGCCGGCAATGGCCTTAGTCAATTCCACATCCCAACCTATACTAGGTCCAGAAGTAGAATGACGTACAGTACAGTAATACCCCTGCCGGCCAGCTCTGCCGGCCGGCAGGGTACAGTACAGTAATGGCAAGGCCATTACGGAGATAGAGGGGGAAGGGACAAAAGGGTCCTGCCAACCTTGCTTTAGTGACAGATCACCCGCAGCCAAGAACTCTGTCTTAGCCTAAGGGAGATCTAAGGGAAAGGGCCAGCAATACTTGCCAGCTTCCAAAGCAACAAAGCAAGGAAGGCGTTGCTATTCCCAAGGGAAGATTTTATCCTCCCCAAGAACAGCAACAGGACTTTAGTCTGGTCGATCACAAAGGGAGGAATCATACTACAGAAACCTTCGATAGTGACCTAAGGGAGCTAAGCTCCCTTTAAAAGTGTTAGGTCAGCGAGGGGAACTCTGCCCCAAGCCAGACAACACGGACCAGACTAAAAAACTCTGTTGTTCTGTCCCTCTTTGAACCAGACTCTGCTGGAACAGGAAGGTACAGTAACACCCTAGTATAGTTTTATCGAAAATAAATTCAGAAAAAACCACTTAGGGATAAGCCCAAGGCTTAAACAGAGGGAAAGGGATTGCATACCTTCTCCGAAGAAAAGAAAGCAACCGGGGAGAATAATAAAGTATACTAAGGCTCCATAAGCAATTAACCTAGGCACCAAGAGAATCGATTACCTAATTCACCGAAACTCTCACGTATACAATCTTGGAAATATTCCACACAGTCTAAAATGTATAAAAAATAGCCTAAAGCTTTAATAAACTTTTAATTACACTCGGAAAAACCAAAATCATGCATTAAGTACTAGGACCAAACGACTAGGCTACATGGCCTAGCGTAGGCCAGAATGGCGAATACTTCGCCAAATAATACTAAGCACGAAAGGAAATCCTATGTAACGCTAAATAGCTAAAATTTATTAAGCAAAACAACCAGGAATGTCACTCTGACTAACTAATTTATACCTAGCGAGTGACAGTGTCCAGGACACCTCTGGTAGGCTACGGCTCTTGTATCAAAGATTAATCCTATTAATCACTCAAAATTTACCAAGAGCCTACATTTATACATAACAGACACTATACTCAACTTATCCGAGGCCAACGAAGACGGAGAAGCCATGAAAAGCTGAATAAATCCAAGATTTGCGAGAAAAACAGGAAAAAACACCGAGTTGTTAAGCTACGCAAAAAGGAATACAGATGGCGCCAGGATTGGCGCCAGGCACGCATACGAATCGGGGGATTGGGAGGCCTTGGGAGCGGCTCCCCCCTTTTTCTTCCCGAATTCGTATCTCGTCAATCTCCCTCCTACGAGACGAATCTCTATTTAGGTAGTAGATTGCCATGTGACGTGTCTAGAATACGTCCTCTGATATGTCGCGATATCCCTTTCACGAGGGATACTCGCTCCAGGAGTTAGAATTCTGGTACCTTAAGGTAAATTCTCTGGGAATATCGCCGTAGTTGTAATATACCCTAGGAAGCTACCCTATAGGAACTTCCATCAGGACGACATGGCTTGAGCCCAAAAATATATATATATATATATATATATATATATATATATATATATATATATATATATATATATATATATCTATATATACATACATATATATATATATATATATATATATATATATATATATATATATATATATATATATATATATACATTGTGTGTATATACCTACATACATAAATATATATATATATATATATATATATATATATATATATATATATATATATATATATATATATATATATATATATATATATATATATATATATATATATATATATATATATATATACATACATTTATATATATATATATATATATATATATATATATATATATATATATATATGTATATATATATATATATATATATATATATATATATATATATATATTCAAATAAGCCATATATATTTTTGATACATTAATGTCTGGATTCTCTTAACGACCTCGGGATCAGAGCCCCAGGCGAAATCACACAAAAACAAGAGCTTGGCTCCGGCCGGGAATCGAACCCTGGTCGGCAAGCCTGTATAGACAGTGACTAAGCCACTTGGCCACGAAGAAGGATAAAAGTCAATGACAATTCTTCTGTACTTATACCTGTCGAATTCAGGTATTTTGTACTTAGAATTGAAATCAACCCATCCTCACCATCGTAGCTAATTGGTAGTTTGTTACTTGGCATTCAATTAATGATAAATTTTGCACATTTTTACGTGTTTTTCATATTCAAATAAGCCATATATATTTTTGATACATTAATGTGTGGATTCTCTTAACGACCCCGGGATCAGAGCCCCAGGCGAAATCACACAAAGACAAGAGCTTGGCTCCGGCCGGGAATCGAATCCTGGTCGGCAAGCCTGTATAGACAGTGACTAAGCCACTTGGCCACGAAGAAGGATAAAAGTCAATGACAATTCTTTTGTACTTATACCTGTCGAATTCAGGTATTTTGTACTTAGAATTGAAATCAACCCATCCTCACCATCGTAGCTAATTGGTAGTTTGTTACTTGGCATTCAATTAATGATAAATTTTGCAAATTTTTACGTGTTTTTCATATTCAAATAAGCCATATATATTTTTGATACATTAATGTCTGGATTCTCTTAACGACCTCGGGATCAGAGCCCCAGGCGAAATCACACAAAGACAAGAGCTTGGCTCCGGCCGGGAATCGAACCCTGGTCGGCAAGCCTGTATAGACAGTGACTAAGCCACTTGGCCACGAAGAAGGATAAAACTCAATGACAATTCTTCTGTACTTATACCTGTCGAATTCAGGTATTTTGTACTTAGACTTGAAATCAACCCATCCTCACCATCGTAGCTAATTGGTAGTTTGTTACTTGGCATTCAATTAATGATAAATTTTGCACATTTTTACGTGTTTTTCATATTCAAATAAGCCATATATATTTTTGATACATTAATGTCTGGATTCTCTTAACGACCTTGGGATCAGAGCCCCAGGCGAAATCACACAGTGATTTCAATTCTAAGTACAAAATACCTGAAGTCGACAGGTATAAGTACAGAAGAATTGTCATTGACTTTTATCCTTCTTCGTGGCCAAGTGGCTTAGTCACTGTCTATACAGGCTTGCCGACCAGGGTTCGATTCCCGGCCGGAGCCAAGCTCTTGTCTTTGTGTGATTTCGCCTGGGGCTTACTGTCTTATATTATGTAAGTGAACCTCCTGGATTTTATCATCACTCTAATATGGGAAAACGAATCTGATTTAATTTAAACTTTTGGAAAAAACTAGTTTCTTCCCTGACGCTTTAATTGGGACATTCATATCGGTGGCATATCTCTTCACCCAGTTGGACACGAAGGTATTTCCACTTACTTGATGTTGAGACTTAGGCTCAAACATTCTCTACCAATCAGTACTTCTGGAATTATCTTCATGTTCCGGAGGTCAGTCAAATTTCTCACCTTTGCTGAGAGTAATTCTCTTTAACAAAACCTAAACAGATATATTATCTCTTCATTTCAGTATATTCGTTAAAAAAAATTTGATTTTGTCTCATATTCAAAACTCTTCTATTTTTGGTATATTTTCTTCTAAAGAATGAAAACTATTGAAAGGATTCTGATAATACCGGTTTATCTCAAGCAGCTTCGCCATAGAAAACATCTCTGCTTCACAATTCATTATTATTATTATTATTATTATTATTATTAATATTAATATTATTATTATTATTATTATTATTATTATTATTATTATTATTATTATTATTATTATTCTTATGATCATCATCATCATCATCATTATTGTTATTATTATTATTATTATTATTATTATTATTATTATTATTATTACTTGCTAAGCTACAACCCTAGTTGGAAAAGCTGGATGATATAAGACCAGGGGCCCCAACTGGGAAAATAGCCCAGTGAAGAAAGGAAACAAGGAAAACAAAATTTCAAGAACAGTTACAACATTAAAATAAATAATTCCTATATAAACTATAAAAACTTGAACAAAACAAAAGGAAGAGAAATTGCTCTGGAATATAATATTGGCTGAACATTTCATTTTAATCACAGAAAACAAACTATCCCTTTAATATGGCTGAACCTATCCTTTTAAAGAGAGAAAATAAACGAAAAAAGTCTTATTTCGAAAGGACGAAAATTCGTCTGAAAATCTTATTCAAATATTGCTGTCAGTTTGCAATCATGATTGATGTTTTAATATTCAATGAAAAAATTTAATATCAAGGAGATTGTGTGTCTACATGTGTTTAATAATTAATATTATGATTATTATTATTATTATTATTATTATTATTATTATTATTATTATTATTTTTATTATTATTATTACTAGCTAAGCTACAACCCTAGTTGGAAAAGCAGGATCCTATAAGCCCAGATGCTCCAACAGAGGGAAAATAGCCCAGTGAGGAAAGGAAAAAAGGAAAATATAATATTTTAGGAGTAACAACATTAAAATAAATATCTCCTATACAAACAATAAAAACTTTAACAAAACAAGAGGAAGAAAAGTAATATAGATTAGTGTGCTCGAGTGTAACCTCAAGCAAGAGAAATATAACCCAAGACAGTGGAAGACTATGGTCTTGGCACAGCCCAAGACTAGAGAACAACGTTTTGATTTTGGCGTGTCCTTCTCCTAGAAGAGCTGCTTACCATAGCTAAAGAGTCTCTTCTAACTATTTTTTTTTTGTAAAGTAATTATAAAAAAAAAGAAGATAATTCCAACAATACAGCATTGCAAGATGTATAAATCTCAAAGTATCCCATTGAAGATTCGTCTAAGCAATTGTAAATGATGGGCAATTATTTTCACTATTAAGAGAATCTTTGATTAACACTTAGAATCGTTCACTCTGTTTTATTCCCAAAACGATAAATATAGAATAGAAAGAATTACTTAGGCTTTGTAGAACTTTTGGGTGAAACGAAAAAATCAAATTTGTAGGTCTCTTTCGAAGTTTATATATATATATATATATATATATATATATATATATATATATATATATATATATATATATATATATATATATATATATATATCCCTAACACTCGTGATTTCAAGCAACGTATATATCAACCAAAATGGCATTTGATACCGATTCTATCTTGGGAATATTTATCCACTGAATTCGACAAGAATATGTAAGGTGATAGGCAGGGGTTCGAATCTCTGCCCGGTCAGAAGCTATTACCATAAAATGAATTTCAGTGGATATATATTTCCAAAATATAATTCCGTATTAAATGGCATTGTGGTTGATATTTACACACACATACACACACACACACACACACACACACACACACACATATATATATATATATATATATATATATATATATATATATATATATATATGTGTGTTTATATATATATATATATATATATATATATATATATATATATATATATGTATGCATGTATATATGTATATATATATATATATATATATATATATATATATGTGTGTTTATATATATATATATATATATATATATATATATATATATATATATATATATATGTATGCATGTATATATGTATATATATATATATATATATATATATATATATATATATATATATATATATATATATATATATATATATATATATATACATATATGTATATATATATATATATATATATATATATATATATATATATATATGTATATATATATATATATATATTTATATATATACATATATATATATATATATATATATATATATATATATATATATATATTTATATATATATATGTATATATATATATATATATATATATATATATATATATATATATATATATATATACATATATGTATATATATATATATATATATATATATATATATATGTATATATATATATATATACGTTCCTTATATATATACATATATATATATATATATATATATATATATATATATATATACATACATATATATATATATATATATATATATATATGTATATATATATATATATATATATATATATATATATATATATATATATATATATATATATACGTTCCTTATATATACATATATATATATATATATATATATATATATATATATATATATATATATATATATATATATATATATATATATATATATTTATATATATGTGTGTGTGTGTGTACATATATACATATATATATACATATGTACATATATATATCTATATATATATATATATATATATATATATATATATATATATATATATATATATATATACGTATATAATATATATATATATATATATATATATATATATATATATATATATATATATATATATACATATACATATATATATATATATAAATATATATATATATATATATATATATATATATATATATATATATATATATATATATATATATATATATATATATATATATATATATACCCATTAAAAAACCAAAGCAAAATAAATAAAACCCCAATTTAGCTTTACCAGCCTGTGGGTTTCTAGTATCTACATTGCAGACATCAGTTTCTTTTCTCGTTCTCTTGTGTTTATTTCTTATTGGTGTTGTTGTTTTTCAACTTCACAAAATTACTAATGCTCCAATCATGAATGAGAAATTAATATCATCCCTATTATTTTCCCTCTATTCATAATTCAATTAGCCAGATGCCGGGTTACTTTTAACTAATCCTTCATCTGCTTCTTTTTACTTTTGTCAAAATATCATTAGATATCACAGGAATTCAGTCCTAATTTACTAGATCCTATCTTTTCTTGCTATATCTCTTATTTATTTTCGTTCCAATCTATTTTTACTTATCCCTCAGTAGTATTAATGAAAACAATTGTATTTAACATTGTCACTCTTTCCAAAGAATAGGACTTTCAATCCCACTTTATTCCTGTTTAAGTGACACACTTTCGTTTTTCTATATATCCACTTACTCTCTTTCGTGTTCTCACAATTCTAGTTACAACATTTAGTAA
>NC_090748.1:35190383-35192883 GCF_036898095.1 Palaemon carinicauda
CTGCTCAAAGTAAATTTGATAAAATTTACAAGGAACTTGATTTTATTGTTTTTTTTGGCCATTTTAATCATGAGGTCCTAAAAAAAAGAGAGAGAGAGAGAGAGAGAGAGAGAGAGAGAGAGAGAGAGAGAGAGAGAGAGAGAGAGAGAGAGAGAGAGAGAGAGAGAGAGAGAGAGAGTAATATTGCCAAACGAATTTTTTATCTTTATGGAAGAGATCACTAATTTTTCTTTTCGGCAGATCATTCGGAGTGAGTTTGGTAGCCCTGAGTATGCTATTGTTAACATCATATAATTGTTATTATCAATATATAAAGGATGGAATACATAAAGTTCGTAATCTGGTTGTAATTAGAGTAAAAATAATGTCAAGAATCACTCCACTTTTCGTATCTTCTTCACATCGTTCATATATACTTTCTATGATCATTAAGATTCTAAATAATGGTAGAAAAATATATTTCTTTTCCTCTGGAGGCTTTTGAAGGTTTGCTGAGGTTTTTATTTACCTCGTAGCTCTTAACATAAACTGTGCTGAGGTTTTTATTTACCTCGCAGCTCTTAACATAAACTGTGCTGAGGTTTTTATTTACCTCGTAGCTCCTAACATAAACTGTGCTGAGGTTTTTATTTACCTCGTAGCTCTTAACATAAACTGTGCTGAGGTTTTTATTTACCTCGTAGCTCTTAACATAAACTGTGCTGAGGTTCTTATTTACCTCGTAGCTCTTAACATAAACAATATTCATCATCCATTCCCTTTAAATTTAAATCCCTTAATTTACTAATCTTTTTAATAGAGATGGAAAAGAAAACAAATCTGGGTCTCCAGTATTTCCTGGATTTGAAAAACAAACGAACTGGAAACTTCAAATTTCTCCTCCATAATGTTGACTTACTTTTTCGAAAAATAATTTGATTTTCTAGAAAATAAAAAGCTTGAGTAGATATTGTATATACAGTAACATAATTACATAGACATCCATAGGAGAGTTTCCTAAGAGATTACAGTCATAAGAAAGAGCAAACCTCAATCTTCTCGAGCCAAGTTATACTTGTTCATAGAGAAGTAGGCTCAAAGTTATTAAAACAGTAAATGATATTTCCTTCCGCCCATGGTGACTCCATATTCCCATCATTTCATTCAATTGTAGCTCTTGATTCTCTTCATAAAAGAGATCTAAATAAAGACGATAAATATGAGAAAACATTGTTGAAGAGAACATATTCGGTAACACATTGTAGGATGAGAAGGACAATAGAATGAAGCCATGTTTATACTGGATATATCAAAGGATTTTGACTAATGTATTAATATCCGGGAGTTCGGCTGATTTATATAGCAAGTTTGTAAATCCACTTGTTTTTATTAATAAGATAAGTGACCTGTTTAGATGGATTAAATGAATTTGGAAGAGGTGTTAAAAACAGTTATTAACAGTGTTCGTTATGTGAAGAGACTTGTTTAGGAGGATAAGATTAATTTGGGAGGTCTGTTGAAACTGTTATTAACAGTGTTCGTTATTTGAATAGACTTGTTTAGGTGAATTAAAAACATTTGGGAAGGCTGTTAAAATTTTTTATTAACCCTGGATAGGTACGCTCCTCGGACACCCCTTTAAGGGTATACTCGGTCGCGCGCGACCCCGACGCATAAAAAAATTCTTGAAAAATCTGTTTTTGCAGTAACCTCCTTTTTTTTTTGCCAAAAAAAAGTTCAATAAATGCTTAAAACTACTGTAAAGATAAATACTACTCATCTGCTGAAAAACTATTTATTATAAATATTTTAAAAAATTAAGTAGAAAAATAAAAAGACCTAACATAAAATTTAATAAAAAATAATTTATTCATATATACACAAATCCTTTTAGGAATTGATTCTTGAATGTTTAGGACACATCTTGATGTATTTTGGATGAAATCGGACCCATGGAGGTGAAGATCTGAAATGAGAAAAAAAGGGTAACTTTTTTTGGCCAAAAAAATTTGTCCAAATTTCATGAATTTTTTGGGGTACCTAAATGAAATAGGAAGTGGCTAATTTTTTTAGGGAATAAACATATGTTATCCTAAAATAGAAATATGTAAACAAATCTTCATTATTTTGTAAATTACATTTATATCAGGGGCCATATCTAAAGGTCATTTTTGAGTACTTAGAAATTTCGTAAAAAAATACATATATTTAATATATAATATGATATTTATGCAGGTAAAAATATACCAAAATATCACAAATTCTATAGGGAACAAGAATATATATAGATAGGGCAACTTACGCTTCGGATATGTCCACAAAATGGCCGCCAACCACACTGACTCAGACTCCCTAATCTGCCACCTGAAATGCAGGAAGGGTATGTCAATTTCAAGGTGTTATTTACTAATCTAATTATTCTTGGATATGCATAAAAATTGTAAGGTGGATTGCTGGATGATTGTCGATTATTTTACGACTATAAAATTAGAATTCTGACCCAAAAAATTTTTTTGAACGG
>NC_090748.1:35197883-35213258 GCF_036898095.1 Palaemon carinicauda
ACCTCCAACTGGTTCCATCAGTGTTTTATCCCGCAAGTCAGCAAATATCTCTTAGAGAAGGGCTTGCCATTCAAGATCCTTCTCCTTATGGATAACGCTGGTGGACACGCAACTGACCTGTCGCATGAGGGCATTCAGGTTGAGTTCCTGCCACCCAACACCACGTCATTAATTCAACCGATGGACCAGGGGGTTATCAGGGCGTTCAAGGCCCCCTACAAGAAGAATACCTTGGCGGACCTCGTTGCGTGTGTGGATGCTACCCAAGATGATGAGGATGAAGATTTTAACTTGAAGGCGTACTGGCGGCAGTACACCATAGCCACGTGCCTGCAGAATATTCAGAAGGCACTGCAAGAGATGAAACCTTCATCCGTGAGTGCGAGCTGGAAGAAGTTGTGGCCCCAGATTGTTTACGACGACGAGGGATTTACACCTGCTGAAATCCAACACTCTGCAATACGCAAATCTGTGCAGTTGGCTGCCATAATTGGAGGTGACGGGTTTGGCGACATGACGACTGAAGACGTCGACGAGTTGTTGGACTGCCATTCCCAGCCCCTAACTGACGCAGACCTCGAAGACCTGACGAAATCGGCAAGCGAAGAAGAGAGTGAAACCCAGGAAGAGACCCAAGAAAATGTCGAAGAAACGGGCTTAACATTAGAACGGCTTGCCAAGGCCTGCAACCATGCGAAGGAGTTGAAAAAAATGTTGCAAGAGTGGGACGAGGATATGGTTCGGTCGATGCAATTCTGCAACAAGGTTGATGACATAATGACTCCCTACAAGATGCTCTTAGATCTAAAAAAGAAGCAGCGGCAACAACTTCCGATCACAATGTTCTTCCAGCCTCACAAAAAAGAGCCAGTTCCTCCTGCTAGTACGCCTTCGGAAGAAATTGAAGAAGTTTCCCAGGAAGAAGTTGAAGAAGTGTCCCAGGAAAAGACACCTCCGTCTGAAGAGACGTAAAATACTACCTGGCTGCACAGTAGAACACATCATCAGCTTCATCATCATCATTTCTACTGTGCAGCAAATTTATCGCCATCATCATTCATATTTTTCTTGAGCTTCTTTCGTGGTGAGTACAGGAACAATCTTTATTTTTTACTTTAATATTCTCACATTCTAATATTTGTGCCTGTTTTATAGTTTAGTACTGTATGCGTTAAGTTAAAGGGAAGGTTTTAAAAGTCTACATGTTGTAACCTATTATATTTTTTTTGTTTAAAATTCACATTTGTACGTACGTAAAACAATCTCTCTCTCTCTCTCTCTCTCTCTCTCTCTCTCTCTCTCTCTCTCTCTCTCTCTCTCTCTCTCTCTCTCTCTCTCTCTCTTGTAAATTGTTTTCCTGCTTTGCTACGTACAGTATGTACTGTATGATTTTATATAGATACAGTAAATTATATTTGTACTAATAACATATTTTGTAAATGCTTTTACTGTAAATATCATTATTTATCACTTTCATCATGCGCGTTAAATGCCTTCTTTGTTCTGAGCGTGGTTGTTTACTGAGCGTACAGTACTTTATGACGCCGTCGTCTCAGGCGGCGTCATAAAGAAAAACATTTCATTTGGAAGTCCTAAGATAAATTAAGTACGTAAAACATTGGTAATAAAAAAATCAACATACTGTATAATCAATATAATCGAGGCAAAAACTAACCTATACATATATGTGTACACTAAATGAGTTTTTTTCTTCATTATGATCAGAGATGAACGTAAACAAAACATTGGTTGCCATTTTTTATCGTGCTTTTTAGGTGTTTAGGAAACGCATGATATAAAATCGCCTTTAATATTTGTGCCTGTTTTAGTTTAGGGTGCTGTAGTACATGCATTAAGTGTTCTGTACATTAAAGGGTGGTTTGTTAACAGTACTACGTACAAGGGAAGGTTTTAAAAGTCCGAATATACATGTTAAATAAATAGGTAAATATGATGTCACTACCTCGCGGATTTTCACCTATCGCGGCCGGGTCTGGAACCTATATACCGCGATAAACGAGGGTTCACTGTATATATATATATATATATATATATATATATATATATATATATATATATATATATATATATATATATATATATATATATATATATATATATATATATATATATATATATATATATATATGTAGGTGTATGTATATTCTCAAATAGGGCACAAATCCACTTGATACTAAATTCTCTCTCTCTCTCTCTCTCTCTCTCTCTCTCTCTCTCTCTCTCTCTCTCTCTCTCTCTGAAAAGCATGAACTCTCGACACATCGAACGTATTGATTGAAAGGTCAAAGGTCGTATGGATACGACAGTCATTAACAATAATTGTGTTTCGGTATCAACATGAAAAATAACAATGTGTAAACAAACAGGAGAGAACGTCACATTCAGGCAGTGATATCTTGGAGGAAGGTTGAAAAATGTACAGCGAGGAAGGGGAAGAGAAATAAAATTCATAGCAAGAAATGTTGAATTGCAATCTCTATGGGTTTCTTTTGCTACAAATACGCAGGTGATAGAGATTATCTATTTTTAACTAATAGGGCTGTTCAATTTATATTTCATACAAAAATTACTGAAAAGAAAAAATCTACATGGGGAAAAGAAAAACGACGAATAACTACAAGAGCATTACTACTAGTATCTATAGATGGTTTAATTTACAAATAGGTTCCCAAGATGCTTTCCGATTTCATATATCTATAGCAATTCGCTGAGATCCATAAAATATATTAAAATGTGTCCCTGCACATAGTATATATATATATATATATATATATATATATATATATATATATATATATATATATATATATATATATATATATATATATATATGTATGTATATATATATATATACTATGTATATGTAGTTGTATGTATATTCTTAAATAGGGCCCAAATCCTCTTGATACTAAATTCTCTCTCTCTCTCTCTCTCTCTCTCTCTCTCTCTCTCTCTCTCTCTCTCTCTGAAAAGCATGAACTCTCGACACATCGAACGTATTGATTGAAAGGTCAAAGGTCGTATGGATACGACAGTCCATTAACGATAATTGTGTTTCGGTATCAACATGAAAAATAACAATGTGTAAACAAACAGGAGAGAACTTGACATTCAGGCAGTGATATCTTGGAGGAAGGTTGAAAAATGTACAGCGAGGAAGGGGAAGAGAAATAAAATTCATAGCAAGAAATATTGAATTGCAATCTCTTTGGGTTTCTTTTGCTACAAATACGCAGGTGATAGAGATTATCTATTTTTAACTAATAGGGCTGTTCAATTTACATTTCATACAAAAATTACTGAAAAGAAAAAATCTACATGGGGAAAAGAAAAACGACGAATAACTACAAGAGCATTACTACTAGTATCTATAGATGGTTTAATTTACAAATAGGTTCCCAAGATGCTTTCCGATTTCATATATCTATAGCAATTCGCTGAGATCCATAAAATATATTAAAATGTGTCCCTGCAGTTCTCTCCATTAAATCATGGACAGAAAATTGAAACACGAAAGAGGAAAAGCAAAAGAAATGCTGAGAGCTTGGGATTATTCATGTCCTTCACAGTGACTTTTTTTCAATAGATTTTAAATTTTCCTAATTAAAAACTTCAGCATTTCTAATGACTGATGACAATATTTGAATATCATAGAGAAAGAAAAAAGTCAAATTAAATCTTATAGTTTTCAAAGTATTTGGTTAAAATTAATACTTAGAACCTTTACTGCCCGAGTTCTTTACTTAGATATTTGAATCTCTAGTGATTTGTCTAAGGATTACTTTTCATTATTGAATACTATAAATTGATAAAAGTTCGTAATCGATATCCCAAAAAGAAAAAATAATAAAAAAAAGATTATAGATAAAAGAACAATGATTATTATTCATCCTGTTCATCAGTTTGTATAGAGAACATATTTTGTGTCTAAGTAAAGAGATTAATTCTCCTAATGGTGCAAGTGTTGACGAGAAGAAAGGAAAAATTCTACTCCCACCGTGCTCTTACAGATATGCCAGGCAACCGAGGATGCTTCGAATAACATTAGTGCTCCCCACTGAGAGGAAAATCTCCTATGGAAACCTTATATAATATCTTTCCTGTAAGGATTTAAGACGGTCCCCCCAAAATGGGAATCGGAGGGGGGGGGGGAGGGCAATTATTACTAACCAAATTGGAACCCCAAGTAAATAAGAAATGATCGTTAAGTGAATGAATTGGCAATTTTTTTTTCGGATTTTCTTATTTTTCGGTACCTATAGATAGATAGATAGATCTGCGAGATGAAAATTCGATACAATTAATATAATAAGATAAATTCAACCAGTAATTCTTATTAGTAGATTGTCATATTTCTTTTATGATTCCAGGAAATTATTTAATAATATATTTACATCCGCATAATACTTTTTGGTTTTCCTAGCTGAGTAAGAAAAGTTTTCAGGCATTGGAAAAAGAGAAGTTTTCTAGAAAAAAAAATGACTAACTTTTTATAAAAAAAAGTCGTTTTTATTTCAGAACTGAAGGATAATATTTGATATTTTAGAGAAATTAAACATTGTTCTTCTAATGAAGACGTTTCCTTAAAGATGAGCATTCTGCAAAAGAAAATACGAAAAGAACAACGTTAAGATGAACATTGATAAAGATGATTCATTTCCAAGAGTAATCAGGAAATAGAATGAACTTTCTGAACACAAATAGTCTGGTTTGTTTGAATTTAGTGGAGAAACATCTAGATCGGTACTGAAAATTAGCGAGAAGTCGGGTCTGTCAAAATTGTAAACTAGAGATTTATTTAAGCATATATCATTATATAAATATAGATATATAGATGAATTGACAGATAGATAGATAAATTGGTATATATATATATATATATATATATATATATATATATATATATATATATATATATATATAAATATATATATATATATATATATATATATATATATATATATATATATATATATATATATATATATTATATATATATATATATATATATATATATATATATATATATATATATATATATATATATATATATATATATATATATATATATATATATATATATATATATATATATATATATATATAAATATATATATATATATATATATATATATATATATATATATATATATATATATATATATATATATATATATATATATATATATATATATATATATATATATATATATATATATATATATATATATATATATATATATATATTTTTGGGCTCAAGCCATGTCGTCCTGATGGAAGTTCCTATAGGGTAGCTTCCTAGAGTATATTACAACTACGGCGATATTCCCAGAGAATTTACCTTAAGGTACCAGAATTCTAACTCCTGGAGCGAGTATCCCTCGTGAAAGGGATATCGCAACATATCAGAGGACGTATTCTAGACACGTCACATGGCAATCTACAACCTGGACAGAGATTTCGTCTCGTAGGAAGTGATTGACGAGATACGAATTCGGGAAAGAAAAAGGGGAGCCGCTCCCAAGGCTTCCCTATCCCCCGATTCGTATGCGTGCCTGGCGCCAATCCTGGCGCCATCTGTATTCCTTTTTGCGTAGCTTAACAACTCGGTGTTTTTTCCTGTTTTTCTCGCAAATCTTGGATTTATTCGACTTTTCATGGCTTCTTCGTCTTCGTCGGCCTCTGATAAGTTGAGTATAGTGTCTGTTATGTATAAATGTAGGCTCTTGGTAAAATTTTGAGTGATTAATAGGATTAATCTTTGATACAAGAGCCGTAGCCTACCAGAGGTGTCCTGGACACTGTCGCTCGCTAGGTATAAATTAGTTAGTCAGAGCGACATTCCTGGTTGTTTTGCTTTAATAAATTTTAGCTATTTAGCATTACATAGGATTTCCTTTCGTGCTTAGTATTATTTGGCGAAGTATTCGCCATTCTGGCCTACGCTAGGCCATGTAGCCTAGTCGTTTGGTCCTAGTACTTCATG
This sequence comes from Palaemon carinicauda, assembly GCF_036898095.1. Classification (NCBI taxonomy): domain Eukaryota; kingdom Metazoa; phylum Arthropoda; class Malacostraca; order Decapoda; family Palaemonidae; genus Palaemon; species Palaemon carinicauda. The sequence continues at coordinate 35,203,891 of NC_090748.1, forward strand.
CATGATTTTGGTTTTTCCGAGTGTATCTAAAATTTTATTGAAGCTTTAGGCTATATTTTATACATTTTAGACTGTGTGGAATATTTCCAAGATTGTATACGTGTGAGTTTCGGTGAATTAGGTAATCGATTCTCTTGGTGCCTAGGCTAATTGCTTATGGAGCCTTAGTATACTTTATCATACTCCCCGGTTGCTTTCTTTTCTTCGGAGAAGGTATGCAATCCCTTTCCCTCTGTTTAAGCCTTGGGCTTATCCCTAAGTGGTTTTTTCCGAATTTATTTTCGATAAAACTATACTAGGGTGTTACTGTACCTTCCTGTTCCTGTAGTTATGGTTCAAGAGGGACAGAACAACAGAGTTTTTAGTCTGAGTCTGTGTTGTCTGGCTTGGGGCAGAGTCCCCCTCGCTGACCTAATACATACAAAGGGAGCTTAGCTCCCTTAGGTCACTACCGAAGGTTTCTGTAGTTATGATTCCTTCTTTTGTGATCGACCAGACTAAGTCCTGTTGCTGTTCTCGGGGGAGGATAAGTTCTTCCCTTGGGAGTAGCAACGCCTTCCTTGCTTTGGTGCTCTGGAAGCTGGCAAGTATTGCTGGCCTTTTCCCTTAGATCTCCCTTAGGCTAAGATAAGTTTCTTGGCTGCGGGTGATCTGTCACTAAAGCAAGGTTGGCAGGACCCTCTTGTCCCTTCCCCCTCTATCTCCGTAATGGCCTAGCCATTACTGTACTGTACCTTGCCGGCTGGCAGAGCTGGCCGGCAGGGGTCTTACTGTACTGTACGTCGTTCTACTTCTGGACCTAGTATAGGTTGGGATGTGGAATTGACTCAGCCCATTGCCGGCCGGCAGAGCTGCTGGCCGGCAAGGGTCTTATGTTTTCGAGTGCTGCCCGGACCTCTCTTGGTCCCTCATCCATGCCTGCCGGCAGAGCCGGACGGCATTGATCAAGGAAGCCTGAATTAGTTTCTCCCCTTCCTTATATGCACTCTTTCGGTTGCCGGGCTTGGAGGTAGTGTACACTCTTATCCCGGCATCCATTCTATTTTCTTCTAGTGCTGTACCTGTCCCAACTGCCGGCCTATGAGGCCGGCAGCCGGGCAGGTGTAGTTCTCTGGTTCTTTTGCTGCCGGCTGGCATCGGTCTTGTACCTTTGCCGGCCGGCTTATGTCAGTCCTTGTCTGCCGGTCACCAAGAGTGTGGCCGGCAGCTGGGTACTACCTTGTGTAGTTGCTGGCCGGCAGCCATTGCCGGCCAACACTGGCTGTTACCGGCCGGCAGTTGCTGCCGACCGGCACAGGCATTTGAACCAGAGTGCTGCCGCCCTATAGCTGTTAAGTAGTATACTTTAAAGCTAGTTGTGGTGTGTGCCGGCCGGCAAAGGCAGGCCGGCACACATCCCCCTATACTGTACTAGTAATCTTCTGTATAGCATATACAGTAAGAAGAAAACTATAGTAAAGGTTTTGCTACAGCACTGTATCTTCTAACACTATTGTGTTTTCTTGCACATCCCTTTGCTGTTGCCCTCAGATAGGAAGCTGAGTTCTTCCCTGTCTATTATCCAGGATTTTAAAATCATTGCTTAGGTGTGAGCTCCACCTGTTTCCTCTGGAAACCTTGCATTGGTTACTCTAGAAGAGATAAACCATTTTTGATTTTATTATCTGGAAGGCTGCAACAATGGGTTGTGAGGGAAACACAAGTGTGTGTCTTTCCTTTCTGAATTATTATGCTATACTATGCATATCCAGTGATACATAGTTCACTTGATACTCATGGAAATTTCTTCTCTTTACAGAAGGACACTCCGAAGTGGGGAAGTGCTTTCTGCAATGTCAGCAGCAAGAACCTCTGCGGACATGAGTTTTGTAGGAGACACGCAGCATACGCTGTCTCCAAGGATGATCTCCGGTATTGGGACCCTCAGGTATGTACTGTGTGCACTAACCTGATTAATGAGACATTTAAATAGCTAGGAAGAAGCTTCGTACCTGGGTAAGGGGCTTCCAAAAGAACACTTCTGGCCCTTATCTTCCAAGTGAGAAGATGAGGGCGTATCTTTTCCCTAAGGCATCAGCTGATGCAGTGATTCCCCAGCCTCAAGAGGAGATCCCCTAAGTTCAGATCCAGGTGGATGCTGAAGTCGCGGTCGCGATGCAAGACATCCAGCTAAATGACAGGATATCTGATGTGGACGGGTGTCAGGAGGAAGACCTCCTGGCAGAAGCCCAGGATGAAGTTCAAGCCCCTCTACATCGGCCGGTCTCCCAGTAGAGCTGGGACAGGCCCTCTCTTCTATTGTTGGAATGATCCAACAAATGCAGAAGGAGAATCAGGAGAAGGCGGCTGCAATGGAACTGCGAATGCAGTGCCTTGCAGAATCACATGGGCCCCAGAAAAAGCTCAATGTGAAAGACCTTCCCTTGTGCTCAGATGCTAACCCATGGAGGTATGCTGAGCACATGCCGATGACGACTGGAAAGATCGTCATCTCGGATAAGCTGGGCTCAGTTCCCCTGGAGGGTGGAATTCTGGCCCAGCAAGGCATCATATCCGGACTGTTATGTCCGGCTGAGGAAGGAACCAGCTTCAAAGGAGGAGACAGAGCCGAAGGAGGTCATAGTGATGGACCATGCTAGGGCTCAAGCTCTACTTTCATCCTCGATGAAAGAGAGGGGCTTCTCTAACTCAAAGGTAGCCGCATTGAATAGGAAGCTCCCTTCCTTTGTGTCCTCGCCTACTAGAGCCTTCCCCCTTTTACAGAAAGGGTTTCTGGCTGTACTAAAAGCAATCGAGGCCGGCAAGTCTTGCCCCTCCCTAGAGGAGTGTAAACCCTTGTCGCTGGCCATGCCTATGGACCACAAAAGACTGGAAGGACGTCCATCTTACGTTCTCAGTGGGAAAGTTGGAGGCTGATATTGCCGGACGTCAGTTCGGCAAGGACCTCCCTAAACTGTCTGACTTTCTTTTGCGAAGTGAGTTCGATACAAAAGAAAGACTGACTGCCTCAATGTCTCTTCAGACTACTCTCGAGACGATGGCAAGTGACCCCAAGGTCCATGAAATGTTCATGGTAGTGGCCAAGCCTCATCTGGCCACAGTGACGAAGGACCTTTATGGCTTCGTCAAGGCAAGGAGAGCTTGTAGGGAGTTCGTGTTTACCTCGGCTACGGTGAGGCACGAGCTAAAGAAACTAATCTCCTCCAACATTTGGGGAAAAGACCTTTTTCCCTACCGACTTGGTCAAAGAAGTTTTTGATAAAGCCACCTTGGAGAATAGAAACCTTCTCCAGAAGTGGGGCCTGGCTATCAAAAGAAAGTCTTCCCCGGATGAGGGTCCTCAACCAAAGAGGAAGACTATGAGGACTAGGCTACCGTCTCGGCCAGCCAAGCCTCTTAGACAGCAACAGCAACTGCAATTGCCATTGCCCCCAGTGCCCCAGATCGTGGCACAAACCCCGACCACCTTTCAGTGGGTACCCCAGGCCGTGTCGACACAGTCCACGGCATTCACCCCAGCGTTCGAAGGGCAGTCTACTTCCTTTCGAGCAAAGCCTAGAGGAGCAGCCAGAGGCTCGTCTAGACGCCCCTCAAGGGTAAGGGGATTCAGGGGTGGTCTTGGTCAGGAAGGCAAGACCTCAGGACGGCAGTCCAAGTGAGGTGATACCGGTAGGAGGGAGACTTCTGAAATTTCGGGATCGGTGGACCTTCGATCCCTGGGCCCACAGCCTACTCAAGAATGGACTGGGCAGGAGCTGGTACAGCACTCCACCCCCGTACCTTCGGTTTTTCCAACACTCCACCCCCGTTATGGAGGAGTACGTTCAAGAACGGTTGGAGAAAAAGGGTGAAGACCATCAATTTCTAAGGGAGGCTGTTTTGTGTTCCCAAGAAAGACTCGGAAAAGCTCAGAGTCATTCTGGACTTGTCGCCACTTAACAAGTTCATAGTGAATTACAAATTCAAAATGCTAACACTGCAACACATAAGGACCTTACTGCCCAAGAGGGCATATTCCGTCTCTATAGACTTGTCAGACGCCTACTGGCACATTCCAATTAGCCATCGACTCTCCCCCTACCTAGGGTTCAGGCTACAACGAAGACTATACGCCTTCGGAGCCACATTCGGGCTAAACATAGCCCCAAGGATTTTTACGAAGCTTGCGAGCGTAGCTCTCAAACAATTTCGCCTAAAGGGAATTCAGGTAGTAGCCTACCTGGACGACTGGTTAGTGTGGGCAGCATCCGAGACAGAATGCTTGCAAGCTTCCAGTCAAGTGATCCAGTTCCTAGAGTACCTAGGCTTCAAGATCAACAGAAAAAGTCTCGACTTTCTCCATCTCAAAAGTTCCAGTGGCTAAGATCCACTGGGACCTTTTGTCACACCGTTTCTCCACCCCGGCGAAGAAAAGGAAGGAGATAGCGGGTTCTGTCAAGAGACTTCAACATTCCGAAAGGATATCAAGACACGAGCAGGAGAGAGTACTGCGCTCTCTCCAGTTTGCTTCGGTGACAGACCCAGTGCTAAGAGCACAGCTAAAGGATGCAATAGGAGTTTGGAGAAGTTATGCATCAAACGCGTCAAGAGATCTGAGAAGACCAGCCGCTTCGGCTAAGTACTCTTCTCAGGCCTTGGTCCCAAGCCAGACATCTAAAGAAGTCAGGTTCTTCTTCAGCCACCTCCCCCGTCGGTGACGATTCACTCAGACGCCTCAAAGGAGGGATGGGGAGGTCACTCTCATCGGAAAAAAGTCTAGGGGACTTGGTCCAGGCTATTCAAGACCTTTCTCATAAAACTTTCTAGAAGCTAGGGCTGTGCTCCTTACCTTAAAGAAAGTCTCCCCGCGTCATTCGTTCCACATAAAGTGGTAATAGACAGCGAGGTAGTTGTAAGATACTTGAATCGACAAGGATCGAGGTCACCACCTCTCAACCAGGTGATGTTGGCCGTCTTCCGATTGGCGGAAAAGAAGAAGTGGTACCTGTCAGCAGTTCACCTTCAAGGAGTCCGCAATGTGACAGCGGACGCTCTATCCAGGTTCACACTGATAGAGTCGGAATGGTCCTTAGACGCAGGATCATTCTCCTTCATTCTGAATCAGTCCCAGAACTGCAGATAGACCTCTTTGCGACGAAAGACAACAAGAAGTTGCCCCTGTACGTGCCCCGTACGAGGACACCTTAGCGGAAGCAGTGGACGCGATGTCCCTCGACTGGAACAGATGGTCCAAGATTTATCTGTTCCCTCCTCACAACCTTCTGTTGAGGGTCCTCAACAAACTGAGATCATTCAAAGGGTAGCGGCAATAGTGGCCCACAAGTGGCCGAACAGCGTGTGGTTCCTCCTGGCATTGTAACTGTAGCTGAAGTTTGTACCACTACCAGATCCAGTTCGGACCCAGCGAGTCCAGAAGTCAACTGTCTGCGCTTCATTACAGAAAACCCGGACCCTGCAGTTCATGATTTTCTCTCCCTAGCGGTGAGAAAGCGTTTCGGGATTTCGAAAGCCAGTATAGACTTCCTTGAGGAATATAAGTGCAAATCTACTAGAAGGCAATATGAGTCATCTTGGAGAAAATGGGTGGCCTTTTGTCAAGGCGAAGATTCCGCAGGAGATCTTGACAGACTTCTGCTTATCTTTTTTCCCCACCTCCATGGTCAAGGGTTGGCAGCGAACACGATTTCAGCGTGTAAGTCTGCTTTGACAAGACCCATTCTATATGCCTTCCAGGTCGACCTAGGTAACGAGATCTTTAATAAAGTCCCGAAAGCCTGTGCTAGGCTTAGACCTTCAGCACCTCCAAAGCCCATTTCATGGTCTTTAGACAAGTTCTTCATTTCGCTTCTCTGTTGAGCAATGAAGAGTGTGCGTTAAAGGATTTGACACAAAAAGTTATTTTCCTATTTTGCACTCGCGTTCGGGGCCAGGGTTAGTGAGATTGTAGCCTCTCGAGAGAGGCAGGTCGTGTTCAGTTCCTGGATGGGGAAGAACTGAACCTGTTTCCGGATCCTACGTTTCTCGCCAAGAATGAGTTACCCACCAAGAGGTGGGGTCCCTGGAGAATCTGCCCTCTGAAAGAAGATGCATCTCTATGTCCAGTAGAATGCCTAAAGGTCTATCTTCATAGAACTTCAGACTTCAAGGGTGGTCAACTATTCAGGGGAGAAACATCAGGCTCAAATTTATCTCTGAATCAACTCAGAGCGAAAATCACATATTTTATTCGCAGAGCGGATCCTGACAATACACCCGCAGGTCACGATCCGAGGAAAGTTGCCTCATTCTTAAATTTCTTTAATTGTATGGATTTTGAACATCTCCGTTCATACACTGGCTGGAAGTCTTCCAGAGTGTTCTTTCGCCACTATGCAAAGCAAGTAGAGGAACTAAAAGAGATCTGTGGTAGCAGTGGGTCGCGGTGTTAACCCTACTGTTTAACTCTGCGAGGAACAGTGGTCTTAATTGGGACGATTAATTCCAGGGTGAGTGTGTAGTTACATACTGTACTACAAACTAAGTGAGGGCACTGTGTTGCCCATCCAGACTGTTCCATTTCCGAAGGTGAACCTAGCATAAGTGCAGACATGTGTGCCGAGCGTTTCTAACGCTAATGTCATTGATTTGTAATACAGGCTTTTATGACTTTGATACCTCGGTATCTTAAAAGTGGCATCTAATGTTTTTTTCTTTCAGACAAACAAGCTCTGTTTACTATCATACTTATGCTTAAAGTTTTGGGTTATCCTCTTCCTATATATATATATATATATATATATATATATATATATATATATATATATATATATATATATATATATATATATATATATATATATATATATATAAAATTGTGGTTAACCTGTCTATTTATTGCCTGTCAATAATCTGGTTCTTGAGAACCTTGCGTCTCCTTCACCTGTGTCAATTTATTGGTATAATTGAGCATTCATTCTATGTACCTTATCTGGGATAATTCTAATAGAATTGTTCCTTTATGCAAGCTATGTTGCATTGGTTTTCCTCCTATGCGGATATAAAACCTTTGTCCAATACAAGTATTGTACGGAAAACTGGTCGATATTTCATATTGACGCAGTGGTCCTTTACAAACTATGCTTTACTTAATATAGGGCGAGTCCACTATATTAGCTTGCCTGGTATTCATACATAGATATATGTACTCTTCGAGACTTTTCCAGAGTCTAGTAGGACTCTTCCCTGTAGGGGGCAGGAAGCTCTAACATAGTTTATAGTTAGTTGAAAAGATGTATAACGGTAACATCTTAGGTCTCTAGGTCTAGTCGACCGGGAAAAAATTACCTCCGGGGAGTACAGCACGTTCTGAGAATCCACAGATACAGTAATGCTCTGGTACACTTCCATCAGGACGACATGGCTTGAGCCCAAAAAACGGATTTTGAGCGAAGCGAAAAATCTATTTTTGGGTGAGATGGTCATGTCGTCCTGATGGACCCGCCCTTGCCTTTCTAAGAAAGGGCTGTAGGACCCCTCCCTACATACAGTATCTGTAGCACCTCGTGTACGCTACAAGGAATACAGATGGCGCCAGGATTGGCGCCAGGCACGCATACGAATCGGGGGATAGGGAAGCCTTGGGAGCAGCTCCCCTTTTTCTTTCCCGAATTCGTATCTCGTCAATCACCTCCTACGAGACGAAATCTCTGTCCAGGTTGTAGATTGCCATGTGACGTGTCTAGAATACGTCCTCTGATATGTCGCGATATCCCTTTCACGAGGGATACTCGCTCCAGGAGTTAGAATTCTGGTACCTTAAGGTAAATTCTCTGGGAATATCGCCGTAGTTGTAATAAACCCTATAGGAACTTCCATCAGGACGACATGGCCATCTCACCCAAAAATAGATTTTTCGCTTCGCTCAAAATCCGTTTTATATATATATAAATATATTTATGTATATATATATATATATATATATATATATATATATATATATATATATATATATATATATATATATATATATATATATATATATATATATATATATATATATATATATATTATGTATATATATATATATATATATATATATATATATATATATATATATATATATATATATATATATATATATATATATATATGTATTTATATATATAAATATATTTATGTGTATATATATATATATATATACATATATATATATATATATATATATATATATATATATATATATATATATATATATATATATACATATATATATACATATATATATATATATATATATATATATATATATATATATATATATATATATATATATATATATATATATATATATATATATATATATATTCAAATTCAAAGTAATGAGAGAAGATGACGAAAAGAAAGTGGAAAATAGTTTTATATTCTATTTCAAAGTAAAATGATCAGGTCTAGATACAAAAAAAAAGCACCTAAAATCAGTAAACAAGGTCCAAAAAGAAACAAACATTGTAAATAAACTTAGTTTCAACAAAATCGACACCAACAAACTTGAAAAGAGAATTTGAATGAATAAAATGTGTAGAGAAACACCCATGGCTGAAAATACTCTTCGAAGATTCTTAACTGTAGTTTAGGCCCCATTGTTTCATCGACTGGTAGTTTTCATTCTTAGGAAACTCAGCCTTTTCTATATCTAATTCTGGGATAAAAACAATAACACTCTCTCAGCATGTTCTTATTAATTACTAAAGAACTTGAAATATAAACAGTGTTTCTAAACTTAAAACATGAGTCAACAGTTTTTAGAATCCTAAAAAACCGGCACCCGCTGAGATACTATAGTTACTGGGTACATTGAGTTGCCAAATAGTACTATATAGGATCCCCTTGTGGTTATGGTTCCTTTTTCCTTCGTCTAAATATACACCAAATTTTCGGGACTACTCTTTATACATTTTATTTCCTTATACAACTGACAACTCTTAGATAAAACAAAAATAATTGTTTCTTCACTCAAGGAGTTTACTATTACACTCTAATTGTTAAGTGGTTACTTTCCTCTTGGTAAGGGTAGAAGAGACTCTTTAGCTATGGTAAGCAGCTCTTCTTGGAAAAGGACACTCCAAAATCAAACAATTGTTCTCTAGTCTAGGGTAGTGCCATAGCCTCTGTACCACGGACTTCCACTGTCTTGGGTTAGAGTTCTCCTGCCATAGGGTACACTCGGGAACACTATTCTATTTATTTCCTTATTTATTTCCTTATTTCCTTTCCTCATTGGGTTAATTTTCCTGTTGGGGTCTACGCCAGGATCATTTATCAACGAAATACTTCAGCTCCAACACATGCGCTTTCCAGTAATAGTACCTTGAGGGGTCCACACCAGGCTC
>NC_090748.1:35221258-35228758 GCF_036898095.1 Palaemon carinicauda
GAGCGACATTCCTGGTTGTTTTGCTTTAATAAATTTTAGCTATTTAGCATTACATAGGATTTCCTTTGGTGCTTAGTATTTTTTTGGCGAAGTATTCGCCATTCTGGCCTACGCTAGGCCATGTAGCCTAGTCGTTTGGTCCTAGTACTTCATGCATGATTATGGTTTTTTCCGAGTGTAATTAAAATTTTATTGAAGCTTTAGCCTATATTTTATACATTTTAGACTGTGTGGAATATTTCCAAGATAGTATACGAGTGAGTTTCGGTGATTTAGGTAATCGATTCTCTTGGTGCCTAGGCTAGTAGCTTATGGAGCCTTAGTATACCCTATCATACTCCCCGGTTTGCTTCTTTTCTTCGGAGAAGGTATGCAATCCCTTTCCCTCTGTTTAAGCCTTAGGCTTATCCCTAAGTGGTTTTTTCCGAATTTATTTTCGATTAAAACTATACTAGGGTGTTACTGTACCTTCCTGTTCCTGTAGTTATGGTTCAATGAGGGACAGAACAACAGAGTTTTTTAGTCTGAGTCTGTGTTGTCTGGCTTGGGGCTGAGTCCCCCTCGCTGACCTAACACAGACAAAGGGAGCTTAGCTCCCTTAGGTCACTACCGAAGGTTTCTGTGGTTATGATTCCTTCTTTTGTGATCTCCCAGACTAGTCCTTGTTGCTGTTCTCGGGGGAGGATAAGTTCTTCCCTTGGGAGTAGCAACGCCTTCCTTGCTTTGGTGCTCTGGGAGCTGGCAAGTATTGCTGGCCTTCCCCCTTAGATCTCCCTTAGACTAAGATAAGTTTCTTGGCTGCGGGTGATCTGTCACTAAAGCAAGGTTGGCAGGACCTCTTGTCCCTTCCCCCTCTTTCTTCGTAATGGCCGAGCCCATTACTGTACTGTACGTCGTTCTACATCTGGACCTAGTATAGGTTAGGATGTGGAATTGACTCAGCCCCTTGCCGGCCGGCAGAGCTGCTGGCCGGCAAGGGTCTTATGTTTTCGAGTGCTTGCCCGGACCTCTCTTGGTCCCTCATCCATGCCTGCCGGCAGAGCCGGACGGCATTGGTCAAGGAAGCCTGAATTAGTTTCTCCCCTTTCTTATATGCACTCTTTCGGTTGCCGGGCTTGGAGGTTGTGTACACTCTTATCCCGGCATCCATTTTATTTTTCTTCTAAGTGCTGTACCTGTCCCGGCTGCCAGCCTATGAGGCCGGCAGCCGGGCAGGTGTAGTCCTCTGGTTCTTTTGCTGCCGGCTGCCATCGGTCTTGTACCTTTGCCGGCCGGCTTATGTCAGCCCTTGTCTGCCGGTCACCAAGAGTGTGGCCGGCAGCTGGGTACTACCTTGTGTAGTTGCTGGCCGGCAGCCATTGCCGGCCAACACTGGCTGTTACCGGCCGGCAGTTGCTGCCGACCGGCACAGGCATTTGAACCAGAGTGCTGCCGCCCTATAGCTGTTAAGTAGTATACTTTAAAGCTAGTTGTGGTGTGTGCCGGCCAGCAAAGGCAGGCCGGCAAACATCCCCCTATACTGTACTAGTATTCTTCTGTATAGCATATACAGTAAGAGGAAAACTATAGTAAGGGTTTTGGTACAGCACTGTGTCTTCTAACACTATTGTGTTTTCTTGCACACCCCTTTGCTGTTGCCCTCAGATAGGAAGCTGAGTTCTTCCCTGTCTATTATCCAGGATTTTAAAATCATTGCTTAGGTGTGAGCTCCACCTGTTTCCTCTGGAAACCTTGCATTGGTTACTCTAGAAGAGATAAACCATTTTTGATTTTATTATCTGGAAGGCTGCAACAATGGGTTGTGAGGGAAACACAAGTGTGTGTCTTTCCTTTATGAATTGTTATGCTATACTATGCATATCCAGTGATACATAGTTCACTTGATACTCATGGAAATTTCTTCTCTTTACAGGAGGACCCTCCGAAGTGCGGAAATGTTTTCTGCAATGTCCGCAGCAAGAACCTCTGCGGACATGAGTGTTGTAGGAGACATGCAGCATGCGCTGTCTCCAAGGATGATCTCCAGTATTGGGACCCTCAGGTATGTACTGTATGCACTAACCTGATTACTGAGGCTTTTGATTCCCCTAGAACGGCGGAATCAAGGGATATAGCAAGGGAAAAGCTTCGTACTTGGGTAAGGGGCTTCAAGAAGAACACCTCTGGCCCTTATCTTCCAAGTGAGAAGATGAGGGCGTATCTTTTTCCCCAGGCATCAGCTGATGCAGTGATTCCCCAGCCTCAAGAGGAGATCCCTCAAGATCAAGTCCAGGTGGACGTGGAAGTCGCAGTTGCGATGCAAGACATCCAGTTAGATGACAGGATGTCTGACCTGGACGAACGTTTGGAACAAGACCTCCTGGCAGAAGGTCAGGATGAAGTTCAAACCCCGGATGTCGTAGAGGATGAGGTCGACGAGGTGTCGGCTATTCCGGTTCAGATTCCGGATCCTATCCCCTCAACATCGGCCGGTCTCCCAGTAGAACTGGGACAGGCCCTCTCTTCGATTGTTGGAATGATCCAACAAATGCAGAAGGAGAATCAGGAGAAGGTGGCTGCTATGGAACTGCGTATGCAGTCCCTGGCAGAATCACGTGGGCCCCGGAAAGGGCTCAATGTGAAAGACCTTCCCGTATGCTCAGATGCTAACACCTGGAGGTATGCTGAGCACATGCCAATGACGACTGGAAAGATCGTCATCTTGGATAAGCTGGGTTCAGTTCCACTAGAGGAGGTGGAATTTTGGCCCAGCAAGGCATCATATCCGGACTGCTATGTCCGGCTGAGAAAAGAACCAGCTTCAAGGGAGGAGACAGAGCCAAAGGAGGTCATAATTATGGACCACGCTAAGGCTCAAGCCCTACTTTCATCCTCGATGAAAGAGAGGGGCTTCTCTAACTCGAAGGTAGCTGCATTGAACAAGAAGCTCCCTTCTTTTGTGTCCTCTCCTGCTAGAGCCTTCCCCTTTTTACAGAAAGGGTTTGCGGCTGTCCTAAAGGCAGTCGAGGCCGGCAAGCCTTGCCCCTCCCTGGAGGAGTGTAAACCCTTGTTGCTGGCCCTGCCTATGGACCACAAAGACTGTAAGGATGTCCATCTGACATTCTCAGTGGGAAAGTTGGAGGCTGATATTGCCGGACGGCAATTCGGCGAGGACCTCCCCAAGCTGTCCGACTCTCTTTTACGAAGAGAGTTCGAGACAAAAGAAAGACTGGCTGCCTCAATGTCTCATCAGACTACTCTTGAGACGATGGCAAGTGACCCCAAGGTCCATGAAATGTTCATGGTAGTGGCTATGTCTCACCTAGCCACAGTGACGAAGGACCTTTATAGCTTCATCAGGGCAAGGAGAGCTTGCAGGGAGTTCGTGTTCACCGGGGCCTCGGTGAGACACGAGCCAAGGAAGTTAATCTCCTCCAACATTTGGGGAAAAGACCTTTTCCCTACCGATGTGGTCAAAGAGGTTGTTGATAAGGCCGCCGTGGAGAATAGAAACCTTCTCCAGAAGTGGGGCCTGGCTATCAAAAGAAAATCTTCCCCGGATGAGGGTCCTCAACCAAAGAGGAAGAATATGAGGACTAGGCTACCGTCTCGGTCAGCCAAGCCTTTTAGACAGCAACAGCAACTGCAATTGCCATTGCCTCCTGTGCCCCAGATGGTGGCACAAACCCCGACTACTTTTCAGTGGGTACCCCAGGCTGTGCCAGGTCAGTCATCCACATTCACCCCAATGTTCGAAGGACAGTCTTCTTCCTTTCGTGCAAAACCTAGAGGAGTAGCCAGAGGCTCGTCTAGGCGCCCCTCAAGGGGAAGGGGATTCAGAGGTGGTCGTGGTCAGGGAGGCAAGACCTCAGGACGGCAGTCCAAGTGAAACGATACCGGTAGGAGGGAGACTGATGAAATTTTGGGATCGTTGGACCTTCGATCCCTGGGCCCAAAGCCTACTCAAGAATGGACTAGGCTGGAGCTGGTACAGCACTCCACCCCCGTGCCTTCGGTTTTTCCAACACTCCACCCCCGTTCTGGAGGAGTACGTTCAAGAACTGTTGGAGAAAAAGGTGATCCGAAAGGTGAAGTCCATCAAATTCCAAGGGAGGCTGTTTTGTGTTCCCAAGAAAGACTCGGAAAAGCTCAGAGTCATTCTGGACTTGTCGCCACTCAACAAGTTCATAGTGAATTGCAAATTCAAGATGCTAACACTGCAACACATAAGGACCTTACTGCCCGAGAGGGCATACTCAGTCTCTATAGACTTGTCAGACGCCTATTGGCACATTCCCATCAGCCGTCGACTCTCCCCCTACCTAGGGTTCAGGCTACAACGGAGACTATACGCCTTCAGAGCCATGCCATTCGGGCTAAACATAGACCCAAGGATTTTCACGAAGCTTGCGAGCGCAGCTCTCAAACAATTACGCCTAAAAGGAATTCAGGTAGTAGCCTACCTGGACGACTGGCTGGTGTGGGCAGCATCCAAGACCGAATGCTTGCAAGCTTCCAGTCAGGTGATCCAGTTCCTAGAGTACCTAGGCTTCAAGATCAACAGAAAAAAGTCTCGACTTTCTCCATCCCAAAGGTTCCAGTGGCTGGGAATCCACTGGGACCTTTTGTCACACAGTTTCTCCATCCCGACGAAGAAAAGGAAGGAGATAGCGGGCTCTGTCAAGAGACTTCTAGATTCCGAAAGGATATCAAGACGCGAACAGGAGAGGGTACTAGGCTCTCTCCAGTTTGCTTCAGTGACAGACCCAGTGCTAAGAGCACAGCTAAAGGATGCAACCGGAGTTTGGAGAAGGTATGCATCAAACGCGCGAAGAGATCTGAGAAGACCAGTGCCGCCTCGGCTACGTACTCTTCTCAGGCCTTGGTCCCAAGCCAGACATCTAAAGAAGTTGGTTCTTCTTCAGCCACCTCCCCCGTCGATAACGATTCACACAGACGCCTCAAAGGAGGGATGGGGAGGTCACTCTCATCGGAAAAAAGTACAGGGGACTTGGTCCAAGATATTCAGGACCTTTCATATAAACTTTCTAAAAGCTATGGAGGTGCTCCTTACCTTAAAGAAAGTCTCCCCGCGTCACTCGATCCACATAAGATTGGTGATGGACAGCGAGGTGGTTGTGAGATGCTTGAATCGACAAGGGTCGAGGTCACCACCTCTCAACCAAGTGATGTTAGCCATTTTCCGATTGGCGGAAAAGAAGAAGTGGTACCTGTCGGCAGTTCACCTTCAAGGAGTCCGCAATGTGACAGCGGACGCTCTATCCAGGTTCACACCGATAGAGTCGGAATGGTCCTTAGACGCAGGATCATTCTCCTTCATTCTGAATCAAGTCCCAGAACTGCAGATAGACCTCTTTGCGATGAAAGACAACAAGAAGTTGCCCCTGTACGTGTCCCCGTACGAGGACCCCTTAGCGGAAGCAGTGGACGCGATGTCCCTCGACTGGAACAGATGGTCCAGGATTTATCTGTTCCCTCCTCACAACTTTCTGTTGAGGGTCCTCAACAAACTGAGATCCTTCAAGGGGGTAGCGGCAATAGTGGCCCACAAGTGGCCGAACAGTATGTGGTTCCCCTTGGCGTTGGAACTACAGATGAAGTTTGTGCCGCTACCACATCCAGTTCTGACCCAGCGAGTCCAGAAGTCGACTGTCTGCGCTTCATTACAGAAAACCCGGACCCTGCAGCTCATGATTTTCTCGCCCTTGCGGTGAGAAAGCGTTTCAGGATTTCGAAAGCCAGCATAGACTTCCTAGAAGAATATAAGTGCAAATCGACAAGAAGGCAATATGAGTCATCTTGGAGAAAATGGGTGGCCTTTGTAAAGGCAAAGAATCCGCAGGAGATCTCAACAGACTTCTGCTTATCTTTCTTCATCCACCTCCATGGCCAAGGGTTGGCAGCTAACACGATTTCAGTGTGTAAATCTGCTTTGATGAGACCTATTTTATTTGCCTTCCAGATCGACCTAGGTAACGAGATCTTTAATAAAGTTCCGAAAGCCTGCGCTAGGCTCAGACCTTCAGCACCTCCAAAGCCCATCTCATGGTCTTTAGACAAAGTTCTTCATTTCGCCTCCCTGTTGAGCAATGGAGGATGTGAGTTAAAGGATTTGACACAGAAAGTTATTTTCCTATTTGCACTCGCGTCCGGGGCCAGGGTTAGTGAGATCGTAGCCCTCTCGAGAGAGGCAGGTCGTGTTCAGTTCCTGGATGGGGGGGATCTGAACCTGTTTCCGGATCCTACGTTTCTCGCCAAGAATGAGTTACCCACCAACAGGTGGGGTCCCTGGAGAATCTGCCCTCCGAAAGAAGATGCATCTCTATGTCCAGTAGAATGCCGAAAGGTCTATCTTCGTAGAACTTCAGACTTCAAGGGTGGTCAACTATTCAGGGGAGAAACATCAGGCTCAAATTTATCTCTGAGTCAACTCAGAGCGAAAATCACATATTTTATTCGCAGAGCGGATCCTGACAGTACACCCGCAGGTCACGATCCGAGGAAAGTTGCCTCATCCCTAAATTTCTTTAATTGTATGGATTTTGAACATCTCCGTTCATACACGGGCTGGAAGTCTTCCAGGGTGTTCTTTCGCTACTATGCGAAGCAAGTAGAGGAACTTAAGAGATCTGTGGTAGCAGTGGGTCGTGTAGTTAACCCTACAGTTTAACTCTGCGAGGAACAGTGGTCTTAATTGGGACGATTAAGTCCAGGGTGAGTGTGTAGATACATACTGTACTACAAACTAAAGGAGGGCACCAAGTGCCTACATAGACTGTTCCTTCTTTCAAAGGTGAACCTAGCATAAGTACAGACATGTGTGCCGAGCGTTTCTAACGCTAATGTGATTGATTTGTAATACAGACTTTTATGACTTGATACCTCGGTATCTTATTAAGTGGCGTTTAATGGTTTTTCTTTCAGATAAACAAGTTCTGTTTACTATCATACTTATGCTTAAAGTTTTGGGTTATCCTCTTTTATATATATATAATATATATATATATATATATATATATATATATATATATATATATATATATATATATATATATATATATATATATATATATATATATATATATATATATATATTTGTTGTTAACCTGTCTGTTTATTGTCTGTCAATAAACTTGTTCTTGAGAACCTTGCGTCTCTTTCACCTGTGTCAATTTATTGGTATAATTGAGCATTTAATTCTATGTATCTTATCTGGGATAATTCTGATAGAATTGTTCTGTTATGCAAGCTATGTTGCATTGGTTTATGTAAGTCCCCTAATGGGAGGACTCCGTCCCATAAAGGGACGAGGGCGGTTTTATTAGTTTCTTCCTATGCGGATATAAACCTTTGTCCAATACAAGTATTGTGCGGATTACTGGTCAATATATATTGACGCAGTGGTTCTATACAAACTATGCTTTACTTAATATAGGGCGAGACCACTATATTAGCTTGCCTGGTATTCATACATAGGTATATGTACTCTTCGAGACTTTT
>NC_090748.1:35238758-35246258 GCF_036898095.1 Palaemon carinicauda
ACAACAGAGTTTTTAGTCTGAGTTTGTGTTTGTCTGGCTTGGGGTAGAGTCTCCCTCGCTGGCCTGACACAGACATAGGAGGCTTAGCCTCCTTAGGTCACTACCGAAGGTTTCTGTACGAGATGATTCCTTCTTTTGTGATCTAGCAGACTAGTCCTTGTTGCTGTTCTCGGGGGAGGATAAGATTCTTTCCCTGGATGTAGCAACACCTTCCTTGCTTTGGTTCTCTGGGAGCTGGCAAGTATTGCTGGCCTCCCTCCTTGGATCTCCCTTAGGCTAAGATGAGTTTTCTTGGCTGCGGGTGATCCTTCACTAAAGCAAGGTTGGTAGGACCCTCTTTGTCCCTTCCCCCTCTATCTCCGTAATGGCCTGGCCATTACAGTACTGTACGTCATTCTACGTCTGGAACTAGAATAGGTTAGGATGTGGAATTGACTCAGTCCCTTGCCGGCCGGCAAGGGTCTTCTGCTTTGATTGCTGCCCGGACCTCCCTTGGTCCCTCATCCATGCCTGCCTGTAGAGCCAGACGGCATTGGTCAGGAAGCCTGAATTAGATTCTCCCCTTCCTTATATGCACTCTTTCGTATTGCCGGGCTTGGAGGTAGTGTACACTCTTATCCCGGCATCCATTCTGTTATTCTATTAGTGCTGTACCCGACCCGGCTGCCGGCCCATGATGCCGGCAGCCGGGCAGTCGTAGTCCTCTGGTTCTTTTGCTGCCGGCCGGCATCAGTTGCTTACCTTACCGGCCGGCTAATGTCCGCCCTTGTCTGCCGGTCGCTATGAGCAGTGGCCGGCAGCCGGGTACTACCTTGTGTAGTTGCCGGCCGGCAGTCATTGCCGGCCGACATTGGCCATTGCCGGCCGGCACATGCATTTGAACCAGAGTTCTGCCGCCTTATAGCTGTTAAGTATTCTTTAGTATAGCATATACTGTAAGAAGAAAACTATAGTATAGTTTTGGTACAGCACTGTGTATTCTAACACTTTTATGTTGTCTTGCATAGCCCTTTGCTGTTGCCTTACAGATAAGAAAGTGAGTTCTTTCTTGTCTATTATCCAGGATTTTAAAATCATTGCTTAGGTGTGAGCTACACCTTTTTTTCTCTGGAAACTTTTCATTGGTTATTCTAGAAGAGATTAACCATACGATTTTATTATCTGGAAGGCTGCAGCAATTGGTTGTGAAGGAAACACAAATGTGTGTCTTTCCTTTCTGAATTGTTATGCTAAACTGTGCATATCCAGTGATACGTAGTTCACTTGATACTCATGGAAATTTCTTATCTTTACAGGAGGACCCTCCGAAGTGTGGAAGTGTTTTTTGCAACGTCCGCATTAAGAACCTCTGCGGACATGAGTTTTGTAGGAGGCACGCAGCATGCGCTGTCTCCAAAGGTGATCTCCAGTATTGGGACCCTCAGGTATGTACTGTGTGCACTAACCTCATTACTGAGGCCTTTGATTCCCCTAGGACGGCGGAATCAAGGGATATAGCCTGGGAGAAGCTTCGTACCTGGGTACGGGGTTTTCAGAAGAACACCTCTGGACATTATCTTCCAAGTGAGAAGATGAGGGCGTATCTTTTCCCTAAGGCATCAGCCGATGCGGTGATTCCCCAGCCTCAAGAGGAGATCCCCCAAGTTCAGACCCAGGTGGATGCTGAAGTCGCGGTCGCGTTGCAAGACATCCAGTTGGATGACAGGATGTCTGATGTGGACGAACGTGTGGAGGAAGACCTCCTGGCAGGATGCCAGGATGAAGCTCAAGCCCCAGACAGTGTAGAGGAAGAGGCCGACGAGGTGTCGGCTACTGCGGTTCAGATCCCGGAGCCTATTCCCTCAACATCATCCGCTCTCCCAGTAGAGCTGGGACAAGCCCTCTCCTCCATTGTTGGAATGATCCAACAAATGCAGAAGGAGAATCAGGAGAAGGCGGCTGCAATGGAACTGCGGATGCAGAGCCTTGCAGCATCACATGGGCCCCAGAAAAGGCTCAATGTGAAAGACCTTCCCTTGTGCTCAGATATTAACCCATGGAGGTATGCTGAGCACATGCCGATGACGACTGGTAAGATCGTCATCTCGAATAAGTTGGGTTCAGTTCCCCTAGAGGAGGTAGAATTCTGGCCCAGCAAGGCGTCATATCCGGACTGTTACGTCCGGCTGAGGAAGGAACCAGCTTCAAAGGAGGAGACAGAGCCGAAGGAGGTCATAGTGATGGACCATGCTAAGGCTCAAGCTTTGCTTTCATCCTCGATGAAAGAAAGGGGCTTCTTAAACTCAAAGGTAGCTGCATTGAGCAAGAAGCTCCCTCCCTTTGTGTCCTCTCCTGCTAGAGCCTTACCCTTTTTACAGAAAGGGTTTGCGGCTGTACTAAAAGCAGTCGAGGCCGGCAAGCCTTGCCCCTCCCTGAAGGAGTGTAAACCCTTGTCGCTGGCCCTGCCTATGGACCACAAAGACTGGAAGGACGTCCATCTTACGTTCTCAGTTGGGAAGTTGGAGGCTGATATTGCCGGAGGTCAGTTCGGTGAGGACCTCCCTAAGCTGTCTGACTTTCTTTTGCGGAGAGAGCTCAAGACAAAAGAAAGACTGGCTGCCTCAATGTCTCTTCAGACTACTCTTGAGACGATGGCAAGTGACCCCAAGGTCCATGAAATGTTCATGGTAGTGGCCAAGACTCATCTGGCCACAGTGACGAAGGATCTTTATAGCTTCGTCAAGGCGAGGAGAGCTTGTAGGGAGTTCGTGTTCACCTCGGCTTCGGTGAGGCACGAGCCAAGGAAACTAATCTCCTACAACATTTGGGGCAAAGACCTTTTCCCTACCGAATTGGTCAAAGAAGTCGTTGATAAGGCCGCCTTGGAGAATAGAAACCTTCTCCAGAAGTGGGGCCTGGCTAACAAAAGAAAGTCTTCCCCGGATGAGGGTCCTCAACCAAAGAGGAAGACTATGAGGACTAGGCTACCGTCTCGGCCAGCCAAGCCTCTTAGACAGCAACAGCAACTGCAATTGCCATTGCCTTCAGTGCCCCAGATAGTGGCACAAACCCCGACCACTTTCCATTGGGTACCCCAGGCTGTGTCAACACAGTCCACGGCATTCACCCCAATGTTCGAAGGGCAGTCTACTTCCTTTCGAGCAAAGCCTAGAGGAGCACCCAGAGGCTCGTCTAGGCGCCCCTCAAGGGGAAGGGGATTCAGGGGTGGTCGCGTTCAGGGAGGCAAGACCTCAGGACGGCAGTCCAAGTGAGATGATGCCGGTAGGAGGGAGACTTCAGAATTTTCGGGATCGGTAGACCTTCGATCCCTGGGCCCACAGCCTACTCAAGAACGGACTGGGCTGGAGCTGGTACAGCACTCCACCCCCGTGCCCTCGGTTTTTCCAACACTCCACCCCTGTTCTGGAGGAGTACGTTCAAGAACTGTTTGGAGAAAAAAGTGATCCGAAGGGTGAAGTCCATCAAATTCCAAGGGAGGCTGTTTTGTGTTCCCAAGAAAGACTCGGAAAAGCTCTGAGTCATTCTGGACTTATCGCCACTCAACAAGTTCATAGTGAATTGCAAATTCAAGATGCTAACACTGCAACACATAAGGACCTTACTGCCCAAGAGGGCATTTTCCGTCTCTATAGACTTGTCAGACGCATATTGGCACGTTCCAATCAACCGTCGACTCTCCCCCTACCTAGGGTTCAGGCTACAACAAAGACTATACGCCTTCAGAGCCATGCCATTCGGGCTAAAAATAGCCCCAAGGATTTTCACGAAGCTTGCGAGCGTAGCTCTCACACAATTACGCCTAAAGGGAATTCAGGTAGTAGCCTACCTGGACGACTGGCTGGTGTGGGCAGCATCCGAGACAGAATGCTTGCAAGCTTCCAGTCAAGTGATCCAGTTCCTAGAGTATCTAGGCTTCAAGATCAACAGAAAAAAGTCTCGACTTTCTCCATCTCAAAAGTTCCAGTGGCTGGGAATCCACTGGGACCTAATGTCACACCGTTTCTCCATCCCGGCGAAGAAAAGGAAGGAGATAGCGGGTTCTGTCAAGAGACTTCTAGATTCCGAAAGGATATCAAGGCGCGAATAGGAGAGGGTACTGGACTCTCTCCAGTTTGCTTCGGTGACAGACCCAGTGCTAAGAGCACAGTTAAAGGATGCAACCGGAGTTTGGAGAAGTTATGCATCAAACGCGCGAAGAGATCTGAGAAGATCAGTTCTGCTTCGGCTACGTACTCTTCTCAGGCCTTGGTCCCAAGCCAGACATCTAAAGAAGTCGGTTCTTCTTCAGCCACCTCCCCCGTCGGTGACGATTCACTCAGACGCCTCGAAGGAGGGATGGGGAGGTCACTCTCATCGGAAAAAAAGTCCAGGGGACTTGGTCCAAGCTATTCAAGACCTTTCACATAAACTTTCTAGAAGCTATAGCAGTGCTCCTTACCTTAAAGAAAGTCTCCCTGCGTCACTCGATCCACATAAGGTTGGTGATGGACAGCGAGGTAGTGGTGAGATGCTTGAATCGACAAGGATCGAGGTCACCACCTCTCAACCAGGTGATGTTGGCCATCTTACGATTGGCGGAAAAGAAGAAGTGGTACCTGTCGGCAGTTCACCTTCAAGGAGTCCGCAATGTGACAGCGGACGCTCTATCCAGGTTCACACCGATAGAGTCGGAATGGTCCTTAGACGCAGGATCATTCTCCTTCATTCTGAATCAAGTCCCAGAACTGCAGATAGACCTCTTTGCGACGAAAGACAACAAGAAGTTGCCCCTGTACGTGTCCCCGTACGAGGACCCCTTAGCGGAAGCAGTGGACGCGATGTCCCTCGACTGGAACAGATGGTCCAGGATTTATCTGTTCCCTCCTCACAACCTTCTGTTGAGGGTCCTCAACAAACTGAGATCCTTCAAGGGGGGTAGCGGCAATCGTGGCCCACAAGTGGCCGAACAGCGTATGGTTCCCCCTGGCATTGGAACTGCGGCTGAAGTTTGTACCGCTACCAGATCCAGCTCTGACCCAGCGAGTCCAGAAGTCGACTGTCTGCGCTTCATTACAGAAAACCCAGACCCAGCAGCTCATGATTTTCTCTCCCTAGCGGTGAGAAAGCGTTTGGGGATTTCGAAAGCCAGCATAGACTTCCTAGAGGAATATAAGTGCAATCTACTAGAAGGCAATATGAGTCATCTTGGAGAAAATGGGTGGCCTTTGTCAAGGCGAAGAATCCGCAGGAGATCTTGACAGACTTCTGCTTATCTTTCTTCATCCACCTCCATGGTCAAGGGTTGGCAGCTAACACGATTTCGCCGTGTAAGTCTGCTTTGATGAGACCCATTCTATATGCCTTTCAGGTCGACCTAGGTAACGAGATCTTTAATAAAGTTCCGAAAGCCTGCGCTAGGCTCAGACCTTCAGCACCTCCAAAGCCCATTTCATGGTCTTTAGACAAAGTTCTTCATTTCGCTTCTCTGTTGAGCAATGAGGAGTGTGCGTTAAAGGATTTGACACAGAAAGTTATTTTCCTATTTGCACTCGCGTCCGGGACCAGGGTTAGTGAGATTGTAGCCCTCTCGAGAGAGGCAGGTCGTGTTCAGTTCCTGGATGGGGGAGAACTGAATCTGTTTCCGGATCCTACGTTTCTCGCCAAGAATGAGTTACCCACCAACAGGTGGGGTCCCTGAAGAATCTGCCCTCTGAAAGAAGATGCATCTCTATGTCCAGTAGAATGCCTAAAGGTCTATCTTCATAGAACTTTAGACTTCAAGGGTGGTCAACTATTCAGGGGAGAAACATTAAGCTCAAATTTATCTCTGAATCAACTCAGAGCGAAAATCACATATTATATTCGCAGAGCGGATCCTGACAGTACACCCGCAGGTCACGATCCGAGGAAAGTTGCCTCATCCTTAAATTTCTTTAATTGTATGGATTTTGAACACTGGCTGGAAGTCTTCCAGAGTGTTCTTTCGCCACTATACGTAACAAGTAGAGGAACTAAAGAGAACTGTGGTAGCAGTGGGTCGCGCCGTTAACCCTACTGTTTAACTCTGCGAGGAACAGTGGTTTTAATTGGGACGATTAATTCCAGGGTGAGTGTGTAGTTACATACTGTACTACAAACTAAGTGAGGGCACTGAGTTGCCCATCCAGACTGTTCCATTTCCGAAGGTGAACCTAGCATAAGTGCAGACATGTGTGCCGAGCGTTTCTAACGCTAATGTCATTGATTTGTAATACAGACTTTATGACTTTGATACCTCGGTATCTTAAAAGTGGCATTAATGTTTTTTCTCTTTCAGATAAACTAGTTCTGTTTACTATCATACTTATGCTTAAAGTTTTGGGTTATCCTCTTCTTATATATATATATATATATATATATATATATATATATATATATATATATATATATATATATATATATATATATATATATATATATATATATATATATATATATATATAATTGTTGTTAACCAGTCTATTTATTGTCTGTCAATAAACTTGTTCTTGAGAACCTTGCGTCTCCTTCACCTGTGTCAATTTATTGGTATAATTGAGCATTCATTCTATGTACTTTATCTGGGATAATTCTAATAGAATTGTTCCTTTATGCAAGCTATGTTGCATTGGTTTATGCTTTCCCTTAACGGGAGGACTCCATCCCATAAAGGGACGGTGGCGGTTTTACAAGTTTCTTCCTATGAGGATATAAACCTTTGTCCAATACAAGTATTGTGCGGAGAACTGGTCGATATTTCATATTGACGCAGGGGCTCTTTACAAACTATGCTTTACTTAATATAGGGTGAGACCACTATATTAGCTTACCTGGTATTCATACATAGGTATATGTACTCTTCGAGACTTTTCCAGGGTCTAGTAGGACTCTTCCCTGTAGGAGGCAGGAAGCTCTAACATGGTTATAATTAGTTGAAAAGATGTATAACGGTAACATCTTAGGTCTCTAGGTCTAGTCGACCGGGGAAAAATTACCTACGGGGAGTACGGCACGTTCTGAGAATCCACAGATACAGTAATGCTCTGGTATACTTCCATCAGGACGACATGGCTTGAGCCCAAAAAAACGGATTTTGAGCGAAGCGAAAAATCTATTTTTGGGTGAGATGGCCATGTCGTCCTGATGGACCCGCCCTTCCCTTTCTATGAAAGGGCTGTAGGACCCCTCCCTACATACAGTATCTGTAGCACCTCGTGTACGCTACAAGGAATACAGATGGCGCCAGGATAGGCGCCAAGCACGCTTACGAAACGGGAGAATAGGGAGCCTTGGGAGCGGCTCCCCCTTTATCTTTCCCGATTTCGTTTCTTGCCAATTGACCCCTGCGATACGTAATCTCTGTTCGGGGTGCAGATTGCCATGTGCCGTGTCAAGAATACGTCCTCTGATATGTCGCGATATCCCTTTCACGAGGGATATTCGCTCCAGGAGTTAGAATTCTGGTAACTTAAGGTAAATTCACTGGGAATATCGCCAATTGTA
>NC_090748.1:35253758-35256258 GCF_036898095.1 Palaemon carinicauda
GCCCTCGACGATACTCCTCCATTTTGGTCTTGGAACTACTTGATGGGTGCCAGATATATAGCTGTTCTTCTAGCCCTTTGATGTTTTTATTATCCTTTACAACTCACTCATTCCTTCTGTCTTTGGTGTAGCTCCCAGGTTATTTAATTCTCCAAATAATCATTTCTTTCATTATCCTATTCTTATTTCTTGTTTACTTTTTAATCTATCATGGCAGTGATATCTGAATAGCCTAATGTTTTCATAAAGAGAAGGGTCTTAGGGAAAACAGAGGAAGTGAAAATTTTTTGTAGCGTTTTTCATCAAATATGTTTATTAATAACTTAATTCGGCTGATAATGGCACAATGAAAGCTAATCATATGATTGGATTAGATTTTAGTTAATCAGTTAAGAAAAACATATTTACATGGATAAAAAAAAATTGTCACGCTAATTCCAATTGAACTTGTTCAATCTGATTACTTTCATGTTATTCCCCCCGAAAGAATTATAATCAAAATCTTGTAATCCATTTACATGGGGATATTTATAGAGTACGAACAAAAATTATTAGTGATTTATCAGTAAAAAAAAATGTTGCGCAACTTTGTACAAAATATAAAAGTACAAAAGTATGATAAACTTCTTTTTCTGCAAAAACCGGAAAATTGTAATTCCGGGAATTGCGATTAGAATCACAATTTAACGTTTGCTTTGAATTAAAAACGTAGTTTTTCTTTAATTGCTATTAATACTTTAAAGTATTTATGATATCCTCATCAATAATGACAGGAACATAATTATTCAGAGAAATTAATTTGTATGAAATGTTTGATAAAAAGTAAAGCTATATGATTAGGGATATTTTATTTGTTAATAAATTTTCAAAGTTCCCAAATGGATGTCGCAATCTTGAAAGTGAGGATTGAAAAAAAATAATAATATTTCTCTATATCTGTTAATACAAAGCAAACGCTTTAATTAGCACATTAATTTAGTTATTCACTTATTCAAATCTTAAGTTTATAACAATAATATTATATAAAAATAAAAATGTGTATTATGATTCCTTCGATCGTTTTTCTGTTTTTGTATACTTTCTTATAATGGAATCGTTTATAATATGGTGTACAAAATCACTGAATAGTTGCGAAATTTTTCAAAATCCCTTTGTTTGGCCTTGAAATGATTTTTATGCAACCATCTTTCTTTCAGGCTTTCGGACAGAAATATTGTCAAATGACTCAGGATCTGTCTTCATTACCTTCAGGATCAAGTGCAGCACATTTGGTGCAAAAGCTTTCCTTTGTTACGTCCTTATATTAGCCAGACTTGTTTTTTTGTCTTTTCCTTCGCTACCCTGGAAACCGTTCCAGAATATTTGCTGGCAATAGTAAATCAAAATCATTGATACTTTCCTTTCTCCTTTTATCTGCCAAATAGAGAAAGGAGTTTAGATATATCATATCCAGCCAGTGTACATGAATCTGAATCAGTCATTCAAGGTAATAAAGAATGAAAGACATAAGTCATACATTGAATCAAAATAATATCGTAAAGCTTCTTTTTTAGACGATGAACATATTGTGAATTACTGAAGAGACGAATATATCAGCAGAAAATTTAAATTTCATGAGGAAGTAGTAAAAGGGACTTTTGTAAAATCTCCGTTATTCACATTTGTGTAATAAAAATTCATTGAGTTGACCCGAGGTCATAAACTCGGTTCACGCTCGTGCAATAAAGACTGCCCATCCTCCCTATCAGTGGAGAAGGTTAGTAGTAGATTTTAGTTACTTCCTTTTTCATATTCGAGATTGAATCTCTTTAATTCTTTTCAATAGGATTAATTAAAAAGTATCTGAGCAGGTTTTGAGCTAACTATTAGTTGGTAACGGGCATTACAGAAAATAATTAGTTTTTTATCAATATTTTTATAAGATTTAGGATAAGAATATGGTCCTGCATATGTGTTTGATGGGAGGTACGTTTACTAGCTTGAGTCCATCCCATTATATTGTTTATGCAATACAATCATCTTTTTTAATTACCTGAAACCATATTTAAGATATCTAGTATATTTCCTAATAAGGATTTTTGATATCATGATTTTTTTTGGAGGGTCTTACAAGCAATAGCTGATTACAGTACCTGTATTTATTCATTTACTTTCACTTACAGCACTACGCTTTACCTAGTCCAATAGAACTGACCTAAATTTAGGTGGATGATTCCGAAAACGGTAGGTCCAAATATTATCCTATTAATTTTTTATATCATTTTTATCACCTCACCATTTCATGATTTCTATAGATTATTCTACATATTTCTTCATTCTTGAATTATAAGGTTAGGTTTTTCTATTGTTAAAAAGCATCACCAAATGTTGTCGAAATATATTAATTAAAAAAAAATATTTTTTCGAAAAAATACGGAGGAAAAAATAATGTATAGCCTATATCAAATATCTTATAGAAATAAACGAATTTAAAAGACTATGGTCAAGCCACAGAAAAAAA
>NC_090748.1:35273758-35276258 GCF_036898095.1 Palaemon carinicauda
TAACTCACAAATTTCATAAATTCAAAATGAAAGTTAGAGAGATATTGAGAATCTTTCGTATTTCTGGAACATTTTATTTCCAGAATTTCTCCGTTACCATTCAAGAAGTAAACGTACGAGTATTGGATAAAGACCAAAATGTACTCGGTATATAAATTAGATATCCACGTTGACATAATTACCCATTTAATAAAGTGAAACCTTATTACTTTGGATAATCGAGGAAAAGCAGTGTTGAATCAAGCTTGAGGTGGAGATAAAGGAAGACTGAGCAGAAATATCTAACAGAAAAGAATCTAGACTTTTAATTCTCACGTAAAGAAGATTGTCTAGACTTTAGAATGAGATACGTTATATGTTTCAGCTATTAGATAGACTTTTTATATTTTATGTAGTAGATAATTCTTTCCCAGCTTATGAGTATATTTTCCAAAAATATATAACGAAAAGTAACCTATATTATTAGTTTGATGTTTGAAGGCGCAATAACACCTTGATATGTATGTATATATATATATATATATATATATATATATATATATATATATATATATATATATATATAATGTATATATATATATATATATATATATTTATATATATATATATATATATATATATATATATATATATATATATATATATATATATTTACACCCGTATATATACATATATATGCATATATATATATATATATATATATATATATATATATATATGTACATATATATATATATATATATATATATATATATATATATATATATATATATATATATATATATATATATGTATATGTATATGTATATGTATATATACATACATATATAGGGCTATATATGCATGTATATATGAATATTTATATATAAATATATATATATATATATATATATATATATATTTGTATACTGTATATATATATATATATATATATATATATATATATATATATAAATTTATATATATATATATGTATACATATATATTTGTATATTTTATATATATATATATATATATGTATATATATATATATATATATATATATATATATATATATGTATATTGTATATATATATATATATATATATATATATACAATTGGATAATACTGATTTTCATTTAGATGGAAAGGTATTTCATGACTGATAGTGATCTAGTGACCTTTAAGATTTCCTCTTTAAAAATATTACCCAAGCCAAAGTTCAACCTATTTTTATCGTTCATCCTTAATATCTGATAAAAGAAAATTACAATATAATTGGAATGATATATAACATATGGAATTCATTTTCCTTATATCTATGAACTCAGACTGTCCTATATAAAGCAAGACTATTACACTGTTTTCCTTTTTTCAGTTGCATTTTTATTTGTATCACGTACAAGGTGAGAAGAGAGATTCTTTTATTTTCATAAAATGAATACGAATATAAACTCATGAGAATTCTCTCATTTTTTCAGCATCTGGTACACATTCCGTGCAGGTAGTATTCCGTCTTATTATCTTCGTATGTTTTCCAGGAGAAGACTATATTTCGTGTTCCTCGTCTTCCCTCCATTCGTTGGATATATCTTGAGCTGGGGAAAGGAAATGAGCGAGCAAGTGAAATATCCGGACAAAGGCCATGACGAGTCTTTGTTACGCGAATGACCTTCCAAGAATTATTATTCTCACGCTTTCATAAAACTGGAGCCTTCCCATCACTGGATCTTGGTTAAGAGAATGGAGGTAATGATGATTCTCTCTCTCTCTCTCTCTCTCTCTCTCTCTCTCTCTCTCTCTCTCTCTCTCTCTCTCTCTCTCTCTCTCTTTGCAATCTTATACTTAACTAAATCTCCGAGTTTCGCAATGAGCTTTAGATTTTCAACTTATGTTAAATCAGATCATTTCTTTCTGTGTATTAGTTACATATTGAAATTGTACAAGAACAAATATTGCCATATATGAATGGTGCTGATATGTATTTTGATGCATTTGAAAAAGTAAATAAACTCAAATAACTAATATATAAATGACGCTAATCTCTCCATAAGTTTTTTAGCATTTTTTTAAAGCTATATACTACACCTTTTCTTTATTTTAAACTGGGAACGATATTTCTGTCAATAGGGTTTAAAAATCTATAAATCAATATAGATAATACATTTTTATCGTTTATACTGAGAGAGAAACGATGAAAAACTTTTATACTTTTAGAATTTAGAATTGGAGTTTAATGAAAGATTGAAAAAAGCAAATTAAACAATAGCTAGGTTAAGTAATTTTTTTTTAAAAACTCAAATCACCTAAAATTACATGTAAAAATTAGGCTATATATCTATTTAGTTTTAGTTAGATGGGTGTTATTGAACTCACAAGCATATTGGGAGTTGAATGGCAGGACAGGATTAAAAATGAGACTATAAGAGAGATTACTCGAGTGCCATATGTGGATGACATCATAGTGAAGAGAGGATGGTCACGCTCTTCGCACTCCTCAAGAGAGATTGATTCATCAAA
>NC_090748.1:35283758-35291217 GCF_036898095.1 Palaemon carinicauda
TAGCAATGCGTAGAATATAGAAATCCCCTTTTAATGGCATTTGTGGACTATGAAAAATCTTTTGATAGTGTGCACCGGCCAATTTTGTGGAGTCCTGCATTATTATGGAATTCCTCTTAAATATGTAAATTTGATTAAGTGTGTTCATGAGCATAGCAAGTGTAAATTTAATGTTAATGAAGTCTTATCAAATTAATTTCCTGCAGAGAGCGGAGTACTCCAAGGGAATGTGTCGTCACCTATTTTTTTTTTGTCCTCCTCATGGATTTTGTAATGCGTAGAACAGTCAGAGATGGTGGAGAAGGATTGGAACGGATTGGTGATAGTAATTTAGCAGACCTAGAGTATGCTGATGATGCTATCCTTGTTAGCAGAACACAACAGAATTTGCAATGCTTGCTTACCAGAATGCATGAAATATCACACAAGGTTGGCTTAGAATAAATAGAAAAAAGACAGTGGTGATGAGAACGGAGCATGCAATGGAAGATAAAATATAATTGGAAGGAGAAAGGATTAATGAGGTAGACCCATTCAAGTATTTAGGAACTATGATCTCCAATACAGGGTCTTTAGAATTAGAGTTTAGTAAAAAACTGAAAAAAACAAATCAGACAATAGCAGGTTTAGTAAAATTTGGAAATCCAATCGCCTGAAATTACATATAAAAATCAGACTATATATCAGTTTACTGAGATCGGTGTTACTCTATGGACATGAGTCATGGTATGAAAATGAAAACATTCTCCAGTAGATTTAGTAGATTTGAGTCCTCAGAAGGATATTGGGAGTTAATTAGTAGGACAGGATTAGAAATGAATCTATAAGGGAGATTACTCGAGTGTCATATGTTGATGAGATCATGATGATGGGTAGATGAAGATGGTTTGGGCATGCTCTTCGCACTTCCCAAGAGAGATAAGTTCACAAAACGTTCAGCTGGGCTCCACAAGGCAAAAGAAGAGTTAGAAGACCCCATACCTACATGGCTGAGGACTACGAACCAAGAAGTAGGAGAAGATGAATGGAGAAGTATTGAATTAAAGGCTCGATTAACCTTCCTAACTTGATCCATCAACCTTCCATCTTTGTTAACCTTTTAACGAAGAAACCTTTATTTATATTATCATAAATCCTAGTGACATTAAAATCATGTATGCCTACTTATCCGTCTCTCCAAACTAACATCTTCAGCTCTATGCGTAGCACCAAATTCCTTAAAAATATCACGATCAATATTCGTTCTGATAAAATTAAATGTCCATAAATAATTGTCATACATCTTTTATAGTTTAATTCAATATCCAAACTTCACCTATATAAATAAACATTGGCTCTTCTTGTTATAGGTATGCTCCGTCTTGTACCAACCGTGTGTCACACGATCGTACATAGTAACGACATTTCATTTTGTGTATATATTATGCTTGTATCTTCGCTCTCCCCTTGCACTAAAAAGAACCTGAAATAACAAGTAGGTTTTTCTCACCGTTAACTGTAAACCAGTGCGGTGGTCGTTGAACAGGAAATTTCCTGTTACATTGAACCTGAAACAATGTGTCTGTTTTTCTCACCGTTAACTGTTAATCGGTGCGGTGTCGGTTGTACAGGAAATTTCCTGTTGCATTGAGTTTTTGTATATAAAGGCGAGTGTTCTGTAATAAAGTTACTCAGTTGCTTTCATCCTCTCTTTGAGTCATAACCTTCTCTTGGCTCGTCACATTGGTGACCCCGGAAGTAGACTCGCTCCTCCCGCGTTCCACCCCCCTCGCTACTCCGTCGTTGGTACTATGGCGGACTCTACGGAAGTTGGCGCTGCGGCTGCCCCATTGAAACTTTCGTAATTCGCTAGCGGAGAGGCGTTTGCTATGTTTCAGTGCGCATAAGTCCAGGTTTGCATAAAGGGCGGGACTCGCTCAACCACCAAAGCAGATTATGTTCTCGCGGCGATACCCGAGGACACCTTCCCGGAAATATCCGACTGGCTTTGTGAACAAGGAGACACCCCAATAGTATATGACTCCCTCAAAACATACCTTCTGCAGCAGTACTCGCCGCCGCCAGCCGCCCGTATAGCAAAGCTTTTTCAGCTCTCTCAACAACCGTTGGGGTACCAAAGGGCTTTACTTCCCTCAGGGAAATGACCAGTATCGCTCGCCTGCAACCTGCCGCAGATGGCTCTCCTTGTGAGGTGAACCTACTTCGTGCCGTTTGGATACGCCGTTTACCCGAACCTATACGCGCTGCCATACCAGATGTCGATAGTTTACCCATAAAGGACTTGATGACCTAACCCGACATCCTTATGGACAGCCATTTCAATACCTCCATCAACGCCTCAACTCCTGATGAAGAGGATGCTTATTCAACATCACCCGAAGCTGATGTGAATGCCGTAGGACATACACGTCTACCCCGTGACGTGCCGAAGCCTCGACAAAGCCACACACCACTCACCACTCGCTCACGCCCCAAACAACGACTTCTACAGCCACTTACTGCCTCCCATCCGCCATAGTTTTGCTACTACCACAACAGATTCGGGGCAACTGCAAAGAAATGTGCCAAGGATTGTCAGCGGCCAAGAAACGTGTAAGTAGGCCATCACTCAGGGCGATGGCCTCCCGTGTTTCTAACCTTTTCTTTATACATGATGCAGGAACGGGCGTGCGATTTTTGGTACACACGGGTGCTTGTATGTTCTCCTTTGCAAAGGGAACTCTTCAGGACACGACGTAGTCTTTCTACGTCTGCCGACGTCCGCTTGATAGCTGCCAACGGATCTGCGATACCCACCTACAGTTACGAAAACCTCATATAATCGTTTAAAACGGTAAATTTAATTGGAAGTTTCTCGTTGCTGACGTCACATTGCCCATCCTCGGTGCAGATGTCCTCTCTCATTTCCACCTTCTGGTCGATGTCGCCCACTGACGATTGGTCAACGCAGACTCGTACTTGTCGACAACTCTTCAACCCACCCTCCAACCTCGCTCTCCACATCAGCGCACCCACGGATGCCTACGCCCACTTCCTCACGTCGTACCCGGAAGTTTTCCATTCAGATCTTCGCCAAACGCCCACGGCTCCTGCCAAGCACGGTATTTATCACCATATCAAGACGACGGAACCCCCAGTCTTCGCAAAATTCAAACGTGTGGCACCGGAGCAATTGGCAGCTGCCAAACAGACGTTCGCCGAAATGGAGGAAATGGGCCTTTACTAAAAGGCCTCCATCCCATGGTCGTCACCCTTACATATCGTTCTAAAGAGAGACGGCTCCCTCCATCCATGCGGGGATTACAGGCGCCTGAACATGCAAACAGAACCGGATCACTACCCCCTCCCAAACATCGCCGACGTGACCTCCTACCTGCACAAAGCGAAGGTTTTCTCTACGCTCGACCTCCTGAAGGGGTATTATCAGGTGCCTATGAACCCAGAAGACATCCCCAAGACCGCTATCACCACTCCGTTTGGTACATACACCTTCAATTACTCCTGTTTTGGCTTTCGTAATGCTGGGGCAACGTTTCAACGTCTCATGGATGGTATCTTAGGGGACCTCTCCTTCTGTGTATGTTATGTAGACGACATATTTGTGTTCTCCTCTTCAAAAGAGGAACACCTCCGTCACCTGCGCATCGTGCTTGACCGCCTCCAACAAAACGGCCTTGTAGTCCGGTACGACAAGTGTACCTCTGGCTCCAACGAAGAGTCGTTCTTAGGGCACCTCATCACTCCTGAAGGAGTCCATCCCCTCCCTGAGAATGTAGCAGCCATTCAGGACTTCCCCGCGCCCTCGACCGTCAAAGCTCTGCAGGAATTCTTGGGCCTGATCAACTATTATCACCGTTTTCCGCCAACCATTGCCGCCACTCTTGCTTCCCTCTACGCCTCCCTCAAGGGCAAGCCAAAGGACCTGAAGTGGGTTCCCCTTCAAGAAGCGGCCTTCTACAATGCAAAGAAAGCCCTATCAACCGCTGCGGCCCTCACTTTTCCTATCCCACATGCCCCTCTCCTCTCCACCGATACCAGGGACATCGCTATTGGTGCAGTACTCGAGCAGGTGGTCAACGGCTCGCCCCGCCCATTGGCCTTCTTCAGCAGAAAACTGTCCAAGGCAGAATCGAGTTATTCTACCTTCGATCGCGAATGGCTGGTGGTGCACTTGGCTGTCCATCACTTTCGCAATTTATTAGAAGGTACGTCTTTCGTCATTTGCACAGACCACATGTATCTGTTGCACGCCTTCACTCGACAGTCTGACGCCTGGTTCGCCCGTCAATGTCGACATCTCTCCCTCGTGGCTGAATACAATTGCACCCTTCAATACGTCACTGGGAAAATGAATCCCGTTGCCGATGCCCTGTCAAGAATCTCGTTGGCTGCCGCTCAACTGTGATTGGATTACAACGCCTTGGCTGAAGCCCAACGACAGGATCCAGAATATCAAGCATGTAGGACATCCTGCACGTCCCTCCGTTGAGAAGACTTCCCACTCGAAGACTCCAACACCACCCTCCTCTGAGACGTCAGTACTGGTAGACCCCGACCTTGGATCCCTGTTCCCATGCGCCGTCAGGTATTTGATTTCATTAACGGCCTTTCACATCCCTCGTGCCATTCTACTGCACAGGTGCTGAAGACGAAGTTCATTTGGCACGGCATTTCTAAGGTTGCTTAGGATTGGGTCCGAGCCTGTACTTCTTGCCAAACTTCCAAAGTACATCGACACACGGATTCAGGAGTGGGCACCTTTCCTCAACCTCAGCGTCGTTTCGCACATATTCATGTTGACGTTGTAGGCCCCCTACCCACATCACAAGGACATCATTACCTGTTTACCGTCATCGACCGCTCCACTCGTTGGCCTGAAGCCATTCCCATGGAAACTGCAACGTCTGCCTAATGTACATCTCCCTTACTCTCAGGATGGATTGGAAGATTTGGTATCCATGAGCATATTACTTCTGACAGGGGTACCACTTTTACCTGTCAATTGTGGATATCATTAGCAAATCTCCTGGGCATCACCCTACATCAGACAACTGCCTGCAACCCCGCTGCCAATGGAATGGTTGAACGTTTTCATCGCACCCTCAAAGCAGTCTTGATGTCTCGCTGCAAGGACTCCAACTGGTTTACTCAGTTTCCCTGGGTCCTCCTGGGACTAAGGACCACTCCTAAAGACGCCCTTGACATCTTGGCAGCTGATATGGTGTATGGTGACCCGTTGGTCATCCCTGCCGAATTTTTTCCTTCTACATCCTCCTCTGACGATCTCCAGCGTTTAAATCACGTCGTGGGAAAATTTACTCCATGCTGCCAGACTTACAAGCATCACATACAGACAGACTTGCACTCTGCAACGCACGTCTTCCTGCGCAATGACACTAGTTAGCCACCGCTAACGCCCCCTTACACGGGCCCTTTCCTTGTGATCCGACGCAGTCCAAAAGCATTCCTACTAAACATTTGTGGCAAAGAAGACTGGGTCTCCATTGATCGTTTAAAACCTGCGTATCTCCTGCCAGATGACCCGCCTACAGTTCGCCTCTCTTGATCAGGGCGCCCTATTTAACATGAACTGTATGTCATTTTTAAGGGGGAGGTATATATATATATATATATATATATATATATATATATATATATATATATATATATATATATATATATACACACACACACATATATATATATATATATATATATATATATATATATATATATATATATATATATATATATATATTTATATATATATATATATATATATATATATATATATATATATATATATATATATATATATATATATATATATATATATATATATATATATATATATATCACATAATTTAGAGAATAAAAATCAGAAGAAAAAAAGGATTTTTGTTATGAATTTTTTATGCTTAATAGAAAAAACTAAGATCAAATTATGTTTCATAAATGAAACCTCTTCCTAAATTTTAATAGAATCCTAGTCTATCTACTTCTTGTCAAAAGAGGGCAGTATATGTCTTTTATTCCACTCATATGAATGATTCTATCAATTTGGAAAGGAGGATAGAATGATACTTACGCAGAAATATGTGTGCCAGCTATAAATCATAATCAGTTCCCTTTAAGTAGGCAATTTTAGTGTATTATAAACCAGAATGACGTCATGAAAGGTACCAGAATGCAAAGACTAAAAAGCTCTACATTTTGTTTATTTTCATGGTCAATAAATGGCCTTAGCATTATAGTTTCAAATGGCTAATTATCCCCATCATCCACTCGTTGTAATTTTCATTACTTCATATCTGTTGCTATTTGTGCAAGCAATTATTATAAAACTGACTTACGTGAACTTGATGTTCCTTGTTGTCTTGCCACAACTTAATTCTTAGGAAATTACAAATTTCACATTAGATGTCAAAGGAATATTTCCTCAGC
Organism: Palaemon carinicauda; assembly: GCF_036898095.1. NCBI lineage: Eukaryota > Metazoa > Arthropoda > Malacostraca > Decapoda > Palaemonidae > Palaemon > Palaemon carinicauda. The sequence goes on from NC_090748.1 coordinate 35,290,203, forward strand.
GAACAATCGTTAGTGCAATTATATTTGGGGGGTTAGGGGGACGCTAGATGTGCAAAATGTACTACAATAGGTGCGACAACCTATTGAATACGCAGTTATTTGATCTAATTTTCCATTACCTTGGTTATGAAACCAAAAGATAATTAATGTTTTATGGTATGACATATGTTATTAATAAAAACTGCGTAGAATAACAATATCGTAACATTCTGAAAGGCATAATAACGCAGACTCCTCCTAGCTCCCTCCCATAGATCGTGATGAGTTTTACTTTACCACCAATAGATGGCATCAGACGCACCTTGTCCAAACTAATATAGTCAATTATTTGAAGACCACGTGTGTCAAAAAAGTGTGGTAGGAAGGTAGAGGCTAGAGAATTGGTAGTAAGTAAATTTTCCAACGATTGTTTCTTATTATGAATGGATATTTTTATCATAAAATGGTATGAATTTTCCGTATGCTATCGGAGCCAACTTAAGTTTACATATAAAAGTGTTTAGTATTTCCTTTCTTCATCAGAACACATGGATGGTAAGTCATGTTCCTTACACAAGTGGCCAATTTAACAATCATCAACATAGTTTAGGTTGGTGGGACAAGTTTGGGACACCGCTGCCAAATGAATTTCCATGAATGGAGAATATCATTATCCATTACAGATTCAAATCATTTAAGGAATAAGTTATATGCCAGAAAGTGTATGACTAAGGTATGATTTGGTGGTCTTATAATCAGCGTAATCAACATCAACAAATCGAATAATTAAAAAGAAAAAGGTCACATTTCTCTGTTTTCGCCAACGCCTGACTATTACGTCATCCACCTGCGAATTTGTGTTTGTTAATAAGAGCGTTCCCGAGTGAAAATCAGTTATAAAATAAACCTTATCGTCATTTCCTTGGTAAATGCATACATGTGAGTAGAAGAGAGAGAGAGAGAGAGAGAGAGAGAGAGAGAGAGAGAGAGAGAGAGAGAGAGAGAGAGAGAGAGAGAGAGAGAGGGGGGGGGGAGA
>NC_090748.1:35309217-35314217 GCF_036898095.1 Palaemon carinicauda
CTTATCCTTAAACCTGTATATTCACTAGCTTGTCTCTGCATCTATAGTTTCCTTTCTATCCCTTCTCTTGTCAGGTCTACCAAAACATCATCATCAGCAAACATCATACCTTCCCTTTTCTTTCCACACTGATCTTCACTTGGGTGGTAACCTCTATATACTTATCATAGACTACTTCCACAAGCTTTTCTGAAACGCCTATCTCTCTCTCTCTCTCTCTCTCTCTCTCTCTCTCTCTCTCTCTCTCTCTCTCTCTCTCAAACATCTCCACATATCTTGCTTAGGTACAAGATCATACGTTTTCTCCAAATCAACAAATGCCAGCTTCAGTCCCCTCTGCCTTTTCTGTATATTTTTTCCCCGTGTGTACCTCAATGAGAAAATTGCTTCTACTCTAGCGTTTCCTGGCATAAACTCAAATTGCTCTTCACTTACTGATTTTCATTTCTTATTCGTCCCTCTGTATTTAGTTCATATATCTTCATTGTATGAAATATGAATTAAATCCACTGATAGTTTGAATAGTCCTGAATATCTCCCTTTCCGGAGTATATCAGCAACTCTCTTTCCAGACATTTCCACACATTAAATAGTATGCGGTCAGGTACAACAGCCTTTCCATTTTTCATCTTGTCAAGTGCACTATCTAATCCTTCTCTGTGGGGTATTTGAGACTGCTCTTACTCGGGGGTGTCCCTCATCTGCTATTCTTATGGTAATTTATTTATTCAATAGGTTATCAAGAGATTTTTTCCATCTTGCTCTTAAACACTCTGCCCTCGACGACACTTCCCCATTTCGGTCTTGGAACTACTTGATGTGTGCCAGATATATAGCTGTTCTTTTACCCCTTTGATGTTTTTATTATCCCCTACAACTCACTCATTCCTTGTCTTTGGTGTAGCTCCCAGGCTATTTAATTCTCCAAATAATCATTTCTTTCATTATCCTATTCTTACTTCTTCTTTACTTTTTAATCTATCATGGCAGTGATATCTGAACAGCCTAATGTTTTCATAAAGAGAAGGGTCCGAGGGAAAACAGAGGAAGTGAAAATTTTCTGTAGCGTTTTTCATCAAATATGTTTATTAATAACTTAATTCGGCTGATAATGGCACAATGAAAGCTAATCTTATGATTGGATTAGATTATAGTTAATCAGCTAAGAAAAATATTTACATGGATTAAAAAAAAAAATTGTCATGCTAATTCCAATTGAACTTGTTCAATCTGATTACTTTTATGTTATTCTCCCCGTAAGAATTATAATCAAAATCATGTAATCCATTTGCATAGGGATATTTATAGAGTACGAACAAAACTTAAAACAAAAACGTTGCGCAACTTTGTACAAAATATAAAAGTACAAAAGTATGATAAACTCCTTTTTTCTGCCAAAACCGAAAAATTTTAATTCTCGGGATTGCGATAAAAATCACAATTTAACGTCTACTTTGAATTGAAAACGTAGTTTTTTTCTTTAATTGCTATTAATACTAGAAAGTATTTATGATATCCTCATCAATAATGACAGGAACATAATTATTCAGAGAAATTAATTTGAATGAAATGTTTGATAAAAAGTAAAGCTATATGATTAAGGATATTTTATTTGTTAATAAATTGTCAAAGTTCCCAAATGGATGTCGCAATCTTGAAAGTGATGATTAAAAAAAAAATAATAATATTTCTCTATATCTGTTAATACAAAGCAAACGCTTTAATTAGCCCATTAATTTAGTTATTCACTTATTTAAATCTTAAGTTTATAAAAATAATATTCTATAAAAATAATAATGTGTATTATGATTCCTTCGATCGTTTTTCTGTTTTTGTATACTTTCTTATAATGAAATCGTTTATAATATGGTGTACAAAATCACTGAATAGTTACGAAATTTTTCAAAATCCCTTTGTTTGGCCTTGAAATGATTTTTATGCAACCATCTTTCTTTCAGGCTTTCGGACAGAAATATTGTCAAATGACTCTGGATCTGTCTTCATTACCTCCATGATCAAGTGCAGCACATTTGGTGCAAAAGCTTTTCTTTGTTACGTCCTTATATTAGCCAGACTTGTTTTTTTATTTTTCCTTCAATACCCTTGAAACCGTTCCAGAATATTTGCTAGCAATAGTAAATCAAAATCATTGATACTTTCCTTTCTCCTTTTATCTGCCAAATAGAGAAAGGAGTTTATATATATCATATGCAGCCAGTGTACATGAATCTGAATCAGTCATTCAAGGTAATAAAGAATGAAAGACATAAGTCATACATTGAATCAAAATAATATGCTAATGCTTCTTCTTTAGACGATGAACATATTGTGAATTACTCAAGAGACGAATATATCAGGAGAAAATTTCAATTTCACGAGGAAGTAGTAAAAGGGGCTTTTATGAAATATCCGTTATTCACATTTGTGTAATAAAAATTCATTGGTTGACCCGAGGTCATAAACTCGTTTCACGCACGTGCAATAAAGACTGCCCATCCTCCCTATCAGTGGAGAAGGTTAGTAGTGTAGATTTTAGTTACTGCCTTTTTCATCTTCGATATTGAATTTCTTTTATTCTTTTCAATACAATTAACTAAAATACATATTAACAGGTTTTGAACTAAATATTAGCTGGTAACGGGCATTACAGAAAATAATTAGTTTTTTATCAATATTTTTATAAGATTTAGGATAAAAATATGGTCCTGCATATGTGTTTGATGGAAGGTACGTTTACTAGCTTGAGTCCATCCCATTATATTGTTTATGCAATACAATCATCTTTTTTAATTACCTGAAACAATTTTTAAGATATCTAGTATATTTCCTAATAAGGATTTTTCATATTATGATTTTTTTGGAGGGTCTTACAAGCAATACCTGATTACAGTACCTGTATTTATTCATTTACTTTCACTTACAGCACGACGCTTTACCTAGTCCAATAGAACTGACCTAAATTTAGGTGGAATATTCCGAAAACGGTAGTTTCAAATATTATCCTTTTAATTTTTTATTTAATTTTTTATCACCTCACCATTTCATGATTTCTATAGATTATTCTACATATTTCTTCATTCTTGAATTATAAGGTTAGGTTTTTCTATTGTTACTAAGCATCACCAAATGTTGTCGAAATATATTAATTAAAAATTATATTTTTTCGAAAAAATACGGAGGAAAAAAATTATGCATAGCCTATATCAAAGATCTTATAGAAATAAACGAATGGAAAAGACTATGGTCAAGCCACAGAAAAAAAGCAACATATATAAATATTAAAAAAAAAATCATTTCTATAGAAGCCTTGCAGCTCTCATTCCGCAGGTATCCGGAGAACCCGAGTATTTTTGCATGTGATAACGCTCTCCGTGAATATCAACCACGTTGATGGAATAATCCATAGGACGTGACCTCTGGGGATTGGTCAAAACAGAAACTGCCAATATCATATCCTTGGGCTTTCTATCTCCTTTCTCATATCGCGACCTAGTGATTCCTTCTCCTGAAATCTCGGGAATTTTGGAATGACGGAAGTGATTCAATAATCCTTCGATTCAATAAAAGTGACAGAGCGTTCGACTTCTACTTCAAGAAGGCAAGTTTTCCTCCTTATGGAAATTTTGATTTTGGAGAGAAATGGCTTCTTAAAGTTCGTTTACTCATCTTTTGATATATTTTTCGTATTTTTCTTGCACTTACATTAATGTAAAAAAATATCTTTTATACTTTTATTTGCTCTATTTCGTCCCCATTTTAAGACGTAATGCCAGTTCACAGCAGTATTATAATTTACGTTTCTATACTCCAATCTATTACCGTCTATGTAATAAGCGAATTACGAAAAAAAAAAAAATATATAATTCCTCCAGATTCTTAAAATTTATTTATAATTGCGTTTTCAAATAACATATTTATTGAATATATATGCATACATATAAACATAGATAGATAGAGAGATAGATAAATAGATGGATAGATAGATAATCATAACATCAGCATACGAAGTCCTCACTCATGTTCTTCCACTCCTGCCTATTTATGGTAATTCTTTGCCAGTTTATACCAGCTAGTGTTCTCAGATCCTCGATCCATCGTCTTCTCTTTGCTTCGCTTGCTTCTTTTGTAATCTTTAGGAACCCATCCTTTTTATTCTCTTGCCCATCTATTATCTTTCTCTTTCATTGAATGTCGTCTTTATCCTCTAATTTAGTTTGTTCTCGTATCCCTGTCGCTCTTTTTGTGTCTCTTAGTGTTAATTCCCTTATTATGATTTCTCCACAGCAGTGATTTGTAATTAGCTTGTGTTGTAAGGCTTTAGTAAGACTAGTTTGTGATACTTAAGCTAATACCGGTAGGATCTTCTGGATAAATATTTTCTGAATAAAGTGTTATTTTATGTTTCAAAATCTCATGATATATATATATATATATATATATATATATGTATATATATATATATATATACGTACACACACACACACACACATACCAAAGGCACTTCCCCCAATTTTGGGGGTTAGCCGACAACAACAAGAAACAAAACAAAAAGGGGACCTCTACTCTCTACGTTCCTCCAGCCTAACCAGGGACTCAGCCGAGTTCAGCTGGTACTGCTAGGGTGCCACAGCCCAACCTCCCACATTTCCACCACAGATGAAGCTTCATACTGCTGAGTCCCCTACTGCTGCTACCTCCGCGGTCATCTAAGGCACCGGAGGAAGCAGCAGGGCCTACCGGAACTGCGTCACAATCGCTCGCCATTCATTCCTATTTCTAGCACGCTCTCTTGCCTCTCTCACATCTATCCTCCTATCACCCAGAGCTTTCTTCACACCATCCATCCACCCAAACCTTGGCCTTCCTCTTGTACTTCTCCCATCAACTCTTGCATTCATCACCTTCTTTAGCAGACAGCCATTTTCCATTCTCTCAACATGGCCAAACCACCTCAACACATTCATATCCACTCTAGCTGCTAACTCATTTCTTACACCCGT
>NC_090748.1:35334217-35340813 GCF_036898095.1 Palaemon carinicauda
CTTCCTTTCCACGTCCTGGTAATATTGGGAGAGAAATGTGAAACTGTAAATCCCTGCTGCTCGTCCGTTGGATTCTTCGGCCGGTTCAAGAAGATATCCTGGACTTGGGTGCTCTGAGGTAATTATCAGAGGCTTGCATTACTGGCTCAAGCAAACAAGTGCCTTGCAACCACCAAGATAGAGAAAATAATGGGGTACACACACACACACTCTCTCTCTCTCTCTCTCTCTCTCTCTCTCTCTCTCTCTCTCTTTAGCATGTAAGGGAAACAGAAATAGAGAGGAAGGTTCCGTTATTATCTTCCTTGTGTTTTACCATGCCAGCGCAAAAACTTAAAAGGTTAACTCACAAATTTCATAAATTCAAAATGAAAGTTAGAGAGATATTGAGAATCTTTCGTATTTCTGGAACATTTTATTTCCAGAATTTCTCCGTTACCATTCAAGAAGTAAACGTACGAGTATTGGATAAAGACCAAAATGTACTCGGTATATAAATTAGATATCCACGTTGACATAATTACCCATTTAATAAAGTGAAGCCTTATTACTTTGGATAATCGAGGAAAAGCAGTGTTGAATCAAGCTTGAGGTGGAGATAAAGGAAGACTGCACAGAAATATCTAACAGAAAAGAATCTAGACTTTTAATTCTCACGTAAAGAAGATTGCCTAGACTTTAGAATGAGATACGTTATATGTTTCAGGTATTAGATAGACTTTTTATATTTTATGTAGTAGATAATTCTTTCCCAGCTTGTGAGTATATTTTCCAAAAATATATAACGAAAAGTAACCCATATTATTAGTTTGATGTTTGAAGGCGCAATAACACCTTGATATATATATATATATGTATATATATATATATATATATATACGTATATATATATACATATATATATAATGTATATATATATATATATATATATATATGCAGAAGAACCACAGGGAAAATGAAAATACAGAATATACACTTGAGTCCTGACTAGTTTCGTGATACTTCCTCAGAGGACTGATTTATTGAGAGAGGTTTCTTACAATTTATAGGGAAAGCAAAAGTACGAACATACATATAGAGATTTAGAGAACAATGACACTCCCTTACCCGCTACCTGGGCTTGACTCAGGTGTAAGGAGGAGGAGTCCGCAAGCTCGTTAGACACCTGCTAAAAAGGGTCATTTCTAGTGGTGGGTATATTCTTGTTTTCTTCTTATTTTACTTTCATTACAGTTATTTATATGTCAATGCGGTAGCCTTATCTATATAAATACATAAGCAAAACATACACAAAAATACAAATACATACACATATATACATATATATATACATATACATATATATATACACACATACATACATATACATATATATACATATATACACACATACACATACATATACATACACATACACATATACATATATATACATACATACAGATACAAATACATATACATATACATAAATACTTACATATACACATACATATACATACACATACATATATACACATATATATATACACATACATATATACATATATACATATATACAAACATACCTATGCATATATACATTTATATGTATACAACATTAATATCATAAACATATAATCATGTATATATCAATACTTATATCTAGCATAACATTATATAGTGCCAATATACTTATGCATACTATATAAAATAATTGTTTCCTTTAATGAATGGTAGCTTAGGTCTAAATATTAATTTCACACCGACGTTAATTATTCACAATACATTCAATTCTACATTAAGTGGTTAATGTTTTTTTATATAGTTTACAAATCTCTTTACATATAAAGGCGTCGAGTTTATACATTCCATGACCAATATTCAAGTTGTTTTCAAAGGTTTCTTTTATGAAACTGGACTCTATGATGTTTCTTTCTACTAAGTTATTTGAATGAACCAATTTCTTTGCACCTGACCAATTAATAGGGTGATTTTTATCTCTAACGTGGGCAAAGAGTGCATTATTATCTTGAGCATACCTGACACTTTTCTTATGTTGTTCAATTCTCTTTTCTAGGGCTTTACCAGTTTGACCAATATAGTATTTTTCACAAGCATTGCATGGAATACGATATACACATCCCTTGGTAATGTCAGGAGAATTCTTTATTAAGGCTGTTTTTATTGTATTTTTACTCTTAAATGCTACATTTACATTGAAATTTTTTAACAGTTGGGGAATTTCTTTAAATGAATCACAATAAGGTAGTACAAGTAAATTTTGTGTGTTATAGCTTTTTCTGTTATCATTACCGAAAAAAGTCTTTTTTGCTGTTCTTAGGGCATCATCTAACACAATTTCAGGGTACTTTAGTTTTTTACCTATTGCTCTAATACCATTTATTTCGTCATCAATATATTCAGGGCTGCAGACTCGGAATGCTCTTAAAAACATAGAAGTAAATACAGATTTCTTAACTTTGTTGCCTTGGTTTGAGTAATAATGGACATATGCCGAGATATTCGTTGGCTTTCTGTATATGTCCATTATTACTCAAACCAAGGCAACAAAGTTAAGAAATCTGTATTTACTTCTATGTTTTTAAGAGCATTCCGAGTCTGCAGCCCTGAATATATTGATGACGAAATAAATGGTATTAGAGCAATAGGTAAAAAACTAAAGTACCCTGAAATTGTGTTAGATGATGCCCTAAGAACAGCAAAAAAGACTTTTTTCGGTAATGATTACAGAAAAAACTATAACACACAAAATTTACTTCTACTACCTTATTGTGATTCATTTAAAGAAATTCCCCAACTGTTAAAAAATTTCAATGTAAATGTAGCATTTAAGAGTAAAAATACAATAAAAACAGCCTTAATAAAGAATTCTCCTGACATTACCAAGGGATGCGTATATCGTATTCCATGCAATGCTTGTGAAAAATACTATATTGGTCAAACTGGTAAAGCCCTAGAAAAGAGAATTGAACAACATAAGAAAAGTGTCAGGTTTGCTCAAGATAATAATGCACTCTTTGCCCACGTTAGAGATAAAAATCACCCTATTAATTGGTCAGGTGCAAAGAAATTGGTTCATTCAAATAACTTAGTAGAAAGAAACATCATAGAGTCCAGTTTCATAAAAGAAACCTTTGAAAACAACTTGAATATTGGTCATGGAATGTATAAACTCGACGCCTTCATATGTAAAGAGATTTGTAAACTATATAAAAAAACATTAACCACTTAATGTAGAATTGAATGTATTGTGAATAATTAACGTCGGTGTGAAATTAATATTTAGACCTAAGCTACCATTCATTAAAGGAAACAATTATTTTATATAGTATGCATAAGTATATTGGCACTATATAATGTTATGCTAGATATAAGTATTGATATATACATGATTATATGTTTATGATATTAATGTTGTATACATATAAATGTATATATGCATAGGTATGTGTGTATATATGTATATATGTATATATGTATGTGTATATATATGTGTATATATATGTATATATGTATGTGTATGTATATGTATGTGTATGTGTAAGTATTTATGTATATGTATATGTATTTGTATCTGTATGTATGTATATATATGTATATGTGTATGTGTATGTATATGTATGTGTATGTGTGTATATATGTATATATATGTATATGTATGTATGTGTGTATATATATATGTATATGTATATATATATATGTATATATGTGTATGTATTTGTATTTTTGTGTATGTTTTGCTTATTTATTTATATAGATAAGGCTACCGCATTGACATATAAATAACTGTAATGAAAGTAAAATAAGAAGAAAACAAGAATATACCCACCACTAAAAATGACCCTTTTTAGCAGGTGTCTAACGAGCTTGCAGACTCCTCCTCCTTACACCTGAGTCAAGCCCAGGTAGCGGGTAAGGGAGTGTCATTGTTCTCTAAATCTCTATATGTATGTTCGTACTTTTGCTTTCCCTATAAATTGTAAGAAACCTCTCTCAATAAATCAGTCCTCTGAGGAAGTATCACGAAACTAGTCAGGACTCAAGTGTATATTCTGTATTTTCATTTTCCCTGTGGTTCTTCTGCATCTGAGCATCACGTTTTCCTGTGATTTTTACGCATATATATATATATGTATATATATATATATATATATATACATATATATATATATATATTTACACCTGTATATATACATATATATGGATATATATATGCATATGTATATATATATATATATATATATAAGTATATGTATATGTATATGTATATATACGTACATATATACAGGGCTATATATGCATGTATATATGAATATTTATATATATATATATATATATATACAAATATATATATATATATATATATGTATATTTGTATACTGTATATATATATATATGTATATATATATATATATATATGTATATTTGTATACTGTATATATGTATATATATATATATATATATATAAATATATATATATATATATATATATACATATATATTCGTAAATTTTATATATATATATATATATATACATATATATATATATACAATTGGATAATACTGCTTTTCATTTAGATGGAAAGGTATTTCATGGCTGATAGTGATCTAGTGACCTTTAAGATTTCCTCTTTAAAAATATTACCCAAGCCAAAGTTCAACCTATTTTTATTGCTCATCCTTAATATCTGATAAGATAAAATTACAATATAATTGGAATGATATATAACATATGGAATTCATTTTCCTTATATCTATGAACTCAGACTGTCCTATATAAAGCAAGACTATTACACTGTTTTCCTTTTTTCAGTTGCATTTTTATTTGTATCACGTACAAGGTGAGAAGAGAGATTCTTTTATTTTCATAAAATGAATACGAATATAAACTCATGAGAATTCTCTCATTTTTTCAGCATCTGGTACACATTCCGTGCAGGTAGTATTCCGTCTTATTATCTTCGTATGTTTTCCAGGAGAAGACTATATTTCGTGTTCCTCGTCTTCCCTCCATTCGTTGGATATATCTTGAGCTGGGGAAAGGAAATGAGCGAGCAAGTGAAATATCCGGACAAAGGCCATGACGAGTCTTTGTTACGCGAATGACCTTCCAAGAATTATTATTCTCACGCTTTCATAAAACTGGAGCCTTCCCATCACTGGATCTTGGTTAAGAGAATGGAGGTAATGATGATTTCTCTCTCTCTCTCTCTCTCTCTCTCTCTCTCTCTCTGCAATCTTATACTTAACTAAATCTCCGAGTTTCGCAATGAGCTTTAGATTTTCAACTTATGTTAAATCAGATCATTTCTTTCTGTGTATTAGTTACATATTGAAATTGTACAAGAACAAATATTGCCATATATGAATGGTGCTGATATGTATTTTGATGCATTTGAAAAAGTAAATAAACTCAAATAACTAATATATAAATGACGCTAATCTCTCCATAAGTTTTTTAGCATTTTTTTAAAGCTATATACTACACCTTTTCTTTATTTTAAACTGGGAACGATATTTCTGTCAATAGGGTTTAAAAATCTATAAATCAATATAGATAATACATTTTTATCGTTTATACTGAGAGAGAAACGATGAAAAACTTTTATACTTTTAGAATTTAGAATTGGAGTTTAATGAAAGATTGAAAAAAGCAAATTAAACAATAGCTAGGTTAAGTAATTTTTTTTTTAAAAACTCAAATCACCTAAAATTACATGTAAAAATTAGGCTATATATCTATTTAGTTTTAGTTAGATGGGTGTTATTGAACTCACAAGCATATTGGGAGTTGAATGGCAGGACAGGATTAAAAATGAGACTATAAGAGAGATTACTCGAGTGCCATATGTGGATGACATCATAGTGAAGAGAGGATGGTCACGCTCTTCGCACTCCTCAAGAGAGATTGATTCATCAAACCTTTAATTTGGCTCCACAAGGTATGCGGAGAGGTGGAAGGCCCAGGCCTACATGACCGAGAACTGAGAAGCGTGAAGTCTCAGATGATAAATGTAGAAGTATTGATTTAAGGCGACGACAGGTGAAATCTAATTGAGACCTTTGCGTCTGTAGTCGTAGGAGAAGATGATGACGATTGAATAATACCCTGAGTGCAACTTTAGAATAAGCTCAAAAATTTTAAAAATAGCATCAATTTGAATAACCTTTACAAAATTTGAAGTCAGTGATTATCACCAATGTTTAAAGTTATTTTCATATAAAATCACACACTGAAAATAATCTGAATAATGCGATTATACGATATCAAATGTTAAAGGTCTCTAGTCTATTCTAATAGATTGCAAATCTTAAATATGTACCTTTATTGACTGTAATAAATGTTAACATAATAACAGTCCGTAATAATGTTTGCAATGTTAGCATGTGGCAAACTTTCTTAAGTCAGTGGTATTCACATCGGGCAAAACTGAGTTACGTAATGTTAACATCACGATTTTTTTTTTGTGCGTGTGTGGAATTTTTGGCAACTTTGTGCAAATTGTTTGCCCAATGATAACATCACGCACTAGGCATTTATCCAAATTAATCCTTATATATATTTATATTATATATATACTATATATATATATATA
>NC_090748.1:35341313-35343813 GCF_036898095.1 Palaemon carinicauda
ATATATACATATATGTAAATATATAAATGTATATATATACATATATATATATATATATATATATAATATATATATATGCCGTATATATATATATAATATATATATATATATATATATATAATATATATATATATATACTATATATATATATATATATATGATATGTAGGTATGTATGTAGGTATGTATATATGTATGTATATCATATTCATAATTTTGACCTTAGTAGGAACTTTCATATTTTTCATTTTATAAAACAAAAAGAGCTCTTAACATTGAACTCCCTGTCTTAGGATCATTGGCCGGAGGGGAAATTGATTTTATGATAAGTACTTCTGCCAGGAGCAGGATTTGTACCTTTCCAATAGAGTTGGAATAAACCCTAATTTTGGCTCCGACTCAGATATTTGTATTATGATGAATATTATAAAATAAATACATGTAAGGACATTAAAGATTTAACTACCCATGACATGGATTACAAATTTGAAATGAGGAAATTGGTATGGGATTAACTTTACTCACTGCTTCATTCAGCATATGGAATAAAAAAGTTAATTAATAATAGATAATTACCTCTTTGTCTATATATATAATATATATATATATATATATATATACATATATATACATACATATATATATATATATATATATATATATATATATATATATATATATAATATACATATATATAATATATATATTATATATATTATATATATTATATATATATATATAAGTATATATAAAAATAAATTTGCAGTCTTTTTAATAAGAACACTATTTCGGTAAACGTCTCCATAAACATCAAGGTCTATCAAGAGAGCTTTATTTCCACTAGCTCAAAAAGCTAAACTAGTTAGTTTAGACTAAGCAAAACAGGAATGAAGAAGATCAAGTTTTGCATTACTCTGCTTTCTGTCAAACACATTAGCGAAAAAAAAAAAATATTGAAATACAGTTGTTTGAGATTCTAAATTACCTGACTTGGTTAAGAACCATATTTGTCCCTAGTTCCTGCAAATGATATAAACTCTGATACTAATTGTTCAGTGGCCACTTTCCTCTTTGTATGGGTAGAAAAGACTCTTTAGCTATGGTAAGCAGCTCTTCAAGGAGAAGGACACTCTAAAATCAAACCATTGTTCTCCAATTTTTAGGTAGTACCATAACCTCTGTACCATGGTCTTCCAATGTCTTGTGTTAGAGTTCTCTTTACTGAAGGTACACTCGGGCACACTTTTCTCTCTTATATCCTATTTCTCTTCCTCTTGTTTTTGTTAAAGTTTTTATAGTTTATAAGTGATATTTATTTCATTATTGTTGCTCCTCTTGAAATATTTTATTTTCCTTGTTTCCTTTCCTTACTGAGCTTTTTTCCCTCTTAGAGCCCCTGGGCTTATAGCCTCCTGCTTTTTCAACAAATAATAATAATGGACTTACAATCTAGGTAGAGTTGGACATTTGTTGAAAAGATTATATATCCAATCAGTCATCTCCTAAACATTGTCCAAAATTGTATGAAGTTAGTCGATGGCCTGCTTTGTGAAATGTCTCCTACTTGGCACAAAGAAGATGCTAACTATTTGAAAATAGTTTCAGACTGACGATTGTAAGGTGAGGTCATAAGAAACTGACAAAATGGAAACTCTATTAAACTTGTTTGTAAATCTAAGGACATTTTTTTTCCGATTAGTAGAAGTCGAGTCTGGGACTCTTTCAATGACTATCTTTGATTAGAATTAGGTTTAATGAAACAATTATATAATACATTACGTCCACAGTTCACCTGGCAAGAATCAACAAACGGGCTGAAAAATGTATTGTAGCCTAATTGACCTCAGAATCAGTCACTGACTTGATATTGTTTAATGAGTAAGCCAGAGAATTTTTTGGAGATCTTATAAGTTTCTACAATATCATGGTCTTGCCTTTATTGACCATGATAAATGAAAATAGTACGTAGATTCTGTTACAATAGTTGGAAACTAAGTGTAAATATATCGGAATTACCTGGTAATTGTTTGAATCCCAATTGAATCTAGTTTAATGGAAAGTATGTCAAATATGTTTATGTTAAAAAAAAATGTTAGCTGTTGTGAGTACTCGATTTCAAAGGCAATGATGCAAATATACTGTATATACATTGGGTTTTTCTCAGTATTTCTTTTTTGTAGTAGGAGGCCTATATTTATATATACACAAAGCCTAAAGTTCGTCCACAAGGAAACAAAGTGTCAGATGATTTCTCTACAAATTATTGCCATTTTTTTTATGAGGTAGACTAAAAGTCCATCATATAAAAAATTCCAAATCATCTTTGCTGAGTCATCGTTGCATATATTAAATATTGATGACTTAATTAAGACTGGCATTCCTTGCCACTGCAGTCAAGCTTAAAAGATTGCTAGAATATTTGAGCATTGCTGAAATGATATATAATCTTAGACCTCTAGAGCAAATCTGAATAAAAAAAGCAAAACATTGACTGGGGTTTT
>NC_090748.1:35348813-35351313 GCF_036898095.1 Palaemon carinicauda
GAATTATATATATATAATGTATATATAAATTATAAATACATATATATATATATATATATATATATATATATATATATATATATGTATATATATGTATATATATATATATATATATATATATATATACATATATATATATATATATATATATATATATATATACATATATACTGTATATGTAAATATATATAAATATATATATCTATATCTATATACATATAAGTGTGTGTGTATAGGTGTGTGTTTTTGCGTATATATAAATATGCAGATATATATATATATATATATATATATACATATATAGATATATATATATATATATATATATATATATATATATATATATATATATATATATATATATATACTGTATATATATATATATATATATATATATATATATATATATATATATATATATATATATAAATTTCACAAGTCATTAAAAATGTATTACTATGTTCTAAATGGATATGCCTAGTATGAAAAAGTTAAGATTTTAGATATTATTATACTGTACTGGATTTCTAATTTGGAACCTATGTATCACAGTCTACGTTATTGGCCTACACAAAGATAAATCGGTAGTATGATATAGCGAAAGCAATAATATTAATAATGCTACAAATGACAATTTTGTTTTTTCTTTTCTATCACAATATCTCCAAAATACAGATTTATAACACAATATTTAAAGCTGGAAGCTGCCATAGAAAATCCATATTATTAAGAATAGTAGCAACAACAATATAATAAATATTTCTTTTGTGTTTTCGATTAAACTATCCTGAGACTAACATATATTTTTAATGTAGTGGTTTAGGTTGAATTTGCCTTATTTATGAGATTCATTTTTTCATTATTTCTAACAAGGAGAGTAACAAAATCAAGATTGATAAGATTAGCTAAAACGGCAACAACATCATCACTATTACTACTATTAAAAACTATTTCTTATTTGTTTTTAACCTTTCTATACCTAGACTAAGATCTGCATAACAT
Organism: Palaemon carinicauda; assembly: GCF_036898095.1. Taxonomy (NCBI): domain Eukaryota; kingdom Metazoa; phylum Arthropoda; class Malacostraca; order Decapoda; family Palaemonidae; genus Palaemon; species Palaemon carinicauda. Next base: position 35,349,816 of record NC_090748.1, read on the forward strand.
AGTATTAAAGTTTTGATTCTATCTTTAGGATTTAACACTCATTTCAATATAAGAAACACGCAGAGTAATAAAATCAATATCACCAAAAGTAGTAGCAATAAGAACAACAGTATCATCAATACTACTCATAATCATTATTTTATTTTTTTCCTTTTATATGGTAGTATCTCTAGAACTCTTCCTTATAATGTGTTCATGATTGGATTATGCTTCTTTTGGAGTTTATCACTTGTTTCACTATGGGTAGTAGGTAGTAGGTTGGCCTGGGCACCAGCCACCCGTTAAGATATTACCGCTAGAGAGTTATGGGGTCTTTTGACTGACCAGACAGAAGTACACTGAATCCTTCTCTCTGGTTACGGTTCATTTTCCTTTTGCCTACACACACATGCACACACCGAATAGTCTGACCTATTCTTTACTTATTATCCTCTTCCTCATATACCTGACAATACTGAGATTGCCAAACAATTCTTTCTGCACTGTAATTGTTCAGTGGTCACTTTCCTCTTTGGAAAGGTAGAAAAGACTAATGATGATTAGAGGTAAATAGTTTTATAGTCGACATTTCTCAAGGTTGCATAATCTCCTTGTGTACTGATGGAAGATATTTTACTTAAAAAAGATGAAGATACAAATAATTCTCAATGATATTAGTTGCTGATGAATGTAGTTATTAAAGTGCAGCTTTTTAACTCAGTTTAACTTACCATAAGTTTTGTTAAAAGTACACCTGTGAATAACAGTTATTTCCAATAATGGCAATATTACATTGGATAAAGCGAACCATTTGCCAATGGTTACTAATTCAAATATAAAGGAAAACAGCGAGTGAGTTATGATATTCCAGGTATTTCTCTCATTTTCGCTCTACCTCGGTCCATGGGAAATGGAAAAGATAATTTCGAACTTTCTGGCACCGAAGTTGCTATTAGAGAAACATTTTCCGGAAGTTCAATGCGGAATTTCAGTAATTAGCAAGAATCCAATTTATTAGAGAATACTTAATACATGTCAAGAAAGTAAATACTGAATGGAAATTTGAACTGCTACTGGCATCAGCAAATTAAACCGGAAGTTATTCCCTGAATGTTAATTTATGTAATCATGAGTTCCCATTTGCAAAAGAAGGTCTCTGATAGTTAAGAGTATGGCTTATCATTAGGCATGCACCCCTCAGGAAGGGTGCAGTGAAGAGTAAAAGGAAGAATTCAGAGGTAAATTAGAAGATTATAAAGAAATAGGTCCAAGAAGTAAACTACTGTGGTTATTTGAAGACAGGAATGTTCATATGAGAGTTCTGATGCCTATGAAGAAATGCAGGAAGATGCAGGTTTTGAAAGAATTTTTATCTTTTTTTGTAATTAGCACTCTATGAGTCTAGTAGTTTTGAATACACATTTCAAGAAAAGGATAAGTCATCTATAACTTAATATTTTACATAAAGTGACAAATTAACTATGTGTTGGTAAGGAAGGAAGACAAAAATATCTTTATG
>NC_090748.1:35363475-35365975 GCF_036898095.1 Palaemon carinicauda
TCGCTTTGCTCAAAATCCGTTTTTTGGGCTCAAGCCATGTCGTCCTGATGGAAGTGTACCAGAGCATTACTGTATCTGTGGATTCTCAGAACGTGCCGTACTCCCCGGAGGTAATTTTTCCCCGGTCGACTAGACCTAGAGACCTAAGATGTTACCGTTATACATCTTTTCAACTAACTATAAACTATGTTAGAGCTTCCTGCCCCCTACAGGAAGAGTCCTACTAGACTCTGGAAAAGTCTCGAAGAGTACATATACCTATGTATGAATACCAGGCAAGCTAATATAGTGGTCTCGCCCTATATTAAGTAAAGCATAGTTTTTAAAGAACCACTGCGTCAATATATATTGACCAGTAATCCGCACAATACTTGTATTGGACAAAGGTTTATATCCGCATAGGAAGAAACTAATAAAACCGCCCTCGTCCCTTTATGGGACGGAGTCCTCCCATTAGGGGACTACATAAACCAATGCAACATAGCTTGCATAACAGAACAATTCTATTAGAATTATCCCAGATAAGGTACATAGAATATATGCCTCAATTATACCAATAAATTGACACAAGTGAAAGAGACGCAAGGTCTCAAGAACAAGTTTATTGACAGACAATAAATAGACAGGTTAACAACAATTATATATATATATATATATATATATATATATATATATATATATATATATATATATATATATATATATATATATATATAAAGAGGATAACCCAAAACTTTAAGCATAAGTATGATAGTAAACAGAACTTGTTTATCTGAAAGAAAAAACATTAAATGCCACTTTTTAAAGATACCGAGGTATCAAGTCATAAAAGTCTGTATTACAAATCAATCACATTAGCGTTAGAAACGCTCGGCACACATGTCTGTACTTATGCTAGGTTCACCTTTGAAAAAGGAACAGTCTATGTGGGCACTCGATGCCCACATTTAGTTTGTAGTACAGTATGTACCTACACACTCACCCTGGACTTAATCGTCCCAATTAAGACCACTGTTCCTCGCAGAGTTAAACAGTAGGGTTAACTACAAGACCCACTGCTACCACAGATATCTTTAGTTCCTCTACTTGCTTCGCATAGTGGCGAAAGAACACTCTAGAAGACTTCCAGCCCGTGTATGAACGGAGATGTTCAAAATCCATACAATTAAAGAAATTTAGAGATGAGGCAACTTTCCTCGGATCGTGACCTGCGGGTGTACTGTCAGGATCCGCTCTGCGAATAAAATATGTGATTTTCGCTCTGAGTTGATTCAGAGATAAATTTGAGCCTGATGTTTCTCCCCTGAATAGTTGACCACCCTTGAAGTCTGAAGTTCTACGAAGATAGACCTTTAGGCATTCTACTGGACATAGAGATTCATCTTCTTTCAGAGGGCAGATTCTCCAGGGACCCCACCTGTTGGTGGGTAACTCATTCTTGGCGAGAAACGTAGGATCCGGAAACAGGTTCAGTTCCCCCCCATCCAGGAACTGAACACGACCAGCCTCTCTCGAGAGGGCTACGATCTCACTAACCCTGGCCCCGGACGCGAGTGCAAATAGGAAAATAACTTTTTGTGTCAAATCCTTTAACGCACATTCTTCATTGCTCAACAGGGAGGCGAAATGAAGAACTTTGTCTAAAGACCATGAGATGGGCTTTGGAGGTGCTGAAGGTCTGAGCCTAGCACAAGCTTTCGGAACTTTATTAAATATCTCGTTACCTAGGTCGATCTGGAAGGCAAATAAAATGGGTCTCATCAAAGCAGATTTACACACTGAAATCGTGTTAGCTGCCAACCCTTGACCATGGAGGTGGATGAAGAAAGATAAGCAGAAGTCTGTTGAGATCTCCTGCGGATTCTTTGCCTTTACAAAGGCCACCCATTTTCTCCAAGATGACTCATATTGCCTTCTAGTCGATTTGCACTTATATTCCTCTAGGAAGTCTATGCTGGCTTTCGAAATCCCGAAACGCTTTCTCACCGCAAGGGCGAGAAAATCATGAGCTGCAGGGTCCGGGTTTTCTGTAATGAAGCGCAGACAGTCGACTTCTGGACTCGCTGGGTCAGAACTGGATGTGGTAGCGGCACAAATTTCAGCTGTAGTTCCAACGCCAAGGGGAACCACATGCTGTTCGGCCACTTGTGGGCCACTATTGCCGCTACCCCCTTGAAGGATCTCAGTTTGTTGAGGACCCTCAACAGAAGGTTGTGAGGGGGGAACAGATAAATCCTGGACCATCTGTTCCAGTCGAGGGACATCGCGTCCACTACTTCCGCTAAGGGGTCCTCGTACGGGGACACGTACAGGGGCAACTTCTTGTTGTCTTTCGTCGCAAAGAGGTCTATCTGCAGTTCTGGGACTTGATTCAGAATGAAGGAGAATGATCCTGCGTCTAAGGACCATTCCGACTCTATTGGTGTGAACCTGGATAGAGCGTCCGCTGTCACGTTGCGGACTCCTTGAAGGTGAACTGCCGACAGGTACCACTTCTTCT
>NC_090748.1:35370975-35395975 GCF_036898095.1 Palaemon carinicauda
GCTGTTGGATCCCTTCTCCTGTATAAATACGATGCCTTTGTATATGTATTTTCATTGTTGAGTCTGTTGATGTCCTCAGTGGATGAAAGTACTAATTCCAATCAAGTCTTTTCATTTTTCCTATCGTGATAATAATACATTTCATATTCATCACGTGTCAGATTTCGTGATTTCTACACACAAACACGCACACACACACACACACACATATATATATATATATATATATATATATATATATATATATATATATATATATATATATATATATATATATATACATATATATATATATATATATATATATATATATATATATATATATATATATATATATATATATATATATATATATTTACATGCATATATATATATATATATATATATATATATATATATATATATATATATATATATATATATATATATATATATATATATATATATATATATATATATATATATATATATATATATATATTGGAGTGCTACTGTTATAAGCACACATTGAGTATGAGTTGTTTTTCAGATGTATGTAAATGGTAACTGAATACATCTTAATAGTTTTTAAGTCTTTATTCTATAAAAACAACAGAGTTAAACATCTCCATCACTGGAGGAAGCTGGGTTGGTCCAGATGACCAATTCTGGTGAAGTTCAGATATGAACTGACTAAATTATCGATATCACAGATATCGTATGCTTGGTTTACTTTAGACACGTGACGAAATCGGAAGACACCTGCATCCAGTGACGTCACAAACTTTCACACGATGAGACAATGTGTTGACGTTTAAGAAGAATGTCAAATTGCTGAGACTTGCATTGTATGTCCGGTTTACGATATGAATGACTACAGCAAATCCCAGGGTTAGCTCCTCCAACCAACATGACATATTACGTCATTTGTTTTAAACATGTAATATTAACTGTTCTAATCATTACATAAGCTCGGCCAGCTATCTCAATTTTTTTTATAAAAATTTAACAACAAGCCGAAACATGGTTATTAGGTGTGACTGGACATACGTATTATTCTTTGTTTAACTTTAGCCATAATCAACTGAGGACGAATGTCCAAATAGGCACATCAAAAAATAATAACAATAATGCATACAAAAAAGATATTACCAAAGCAAAAAGAAAAATGCATGATAAAACCAAGATCATATATATGGTACATTGCTAGCAAATGATTATATGGTACCAAAAAACAAAAAAACTTCTGACTTACATATGATTCGGTAACTTGATAAAGAATAATTGTTACCTTTGTCAGAAACAAACTACTCAATTTTTAGTGCACAAACACGAATTCCTGGTACGTACACGTACCATGGTTTCGTACATATATATATATATATATATATTTATATATAGGGCTGATATATTTTATTAGATGCCCATAGATTCTGTTATATATTTTATTATTTTTTTTTTCTCTTTTCTTTTTTAACATTCCGGCTTATATATTTTTATTAGATGCCGAGAGAAAAAATTATTTATATCCTTTTTTATTTTATTTATTTTTTTTTAAATGTTGTTTTAAATGTATTTTTAACAATGCAAATGTAGAAAATTTCTTTAATTACATATTACTAGCGTACTAATCAGCTTTTCATACAAACATCTTCCCGACAAATTACTCCCTTAGCGAATGAGGTGGCCACTCAAACAGCTTTGAACTGGATCAAATAAGGGGTATTGTCGGGGCTAGGCAACTCATTCCTTTTTAGCTGCTTGCTGTGCCGTAACCTACGCCAAACAAGGATGTTCACGGCGATAAATATCACCACCGTGAAACACAAACCAGCCAGTAGTATGGGGTGAAGAATTTCTTTATAAGTCGGTGACAGGTGGTCCTTTTCGGTAAGTTTCATCAACCGCTTTGCCACATGTCTGTTGTATGGGAGAGTAAGTGCTGGCATTGTAGAGGTCCACGTGAAGTTCGCGAAGTAGGCTCGTTCTCTGATGATTGTCCGTAGACCAGTCACCATGGAATTCGGGGAAGTCCCGACACAACCATCTGTTGCGACGAAGATATTGGTGAAGGACGTGGATCCGTCAGGGCATGATACATTGAAGCCGTCCTTGTCGTATCGTATCCACGAGCCATTATTCAGTCTGCAATTGAACTCATTATTGTCAAAGGGATAAAGCTTATCCAGACAATTTTCACTTGTATGGGAGAGAGCACCGTCTAGCACTATACCTAACTCGCATGAATCCATTAAGTTTTTATGGAATTCAAATGAGTCAGCTGTACATATTTTTCTATCCATTGCGTCTGAACAGTGAGTTAATTGATTTAAGTCTTTAATGACCGTATATGTTTCCTTGTCTGGGGAAATCAATATGTGTCCTGTCAAACTGGATATTACTGGATTTGAGTGATTCGTCATGAAAGTCGGAAATGGTGATATCCTGTAAGATTGCCAGGCATCAGAAGAATCAAAGGGAATTGTAATCCTAATCTTGTTATTATCTACGTTTACTGTAATTAGGCTGTAATAAAATTCTAACCTATGTTCGTCTAACAAAGGAACATAGCCTAGTTTATCCCTTCCGTTCTTCAGAATTAATTTTAAGTAACGTATAGGCAAAAATGGGGCGACAATACACCTTTAGTTGCTAACGTGATAGCTTCTACATAATCCTTGGATTTCTCAATGAAATGTGTAATTCTGTTACGTATGTGATCTATCTTTGAATCATAATACGTTAATGTTGCCAACAAATCCTGTACTTCCATAATTTGAACGATATTATCTGAATGTTCATTTAATAAATCCATAATTTTATTGATTGAAGCTAACTGATTCCTTAGTTCTGACATAATCAATTCATCTCTATGAGTCAAGAACTCAATTTTCTTATTTTGATTACTAATTTTAAGACGATTGGAAATTCCTAAACCTAAACTTGCAACAGACCCAAAGATGCTTAACCCTGGATAGGTACGGTGGGTCGTTTGCGACCCCGAGCGTCAAAAAAAAACAGGTTTTTCTCACGTGACTCACCCCTGTGACTGAATTTGTGGGTGATCGACCTGCAGGAGGTGTCTCCCCTACACGCTCTAGTAGTGTCCAGATGTGCATTGCTGTAGCTGTACTCCTTCCCCGATTTCTGAGACGCGTCGGGGTCGTTCGCGTCCGAGTTTACCCTTCTGAGGTAGTTTGCATAATTATCAAAGTTATTACGTATTATGAAATTGTCGTAGAATGGTGCAACTTGTATAGGTTATCAGTTGTGGAAAGTCTTGGTGGATTGTTTGGCTACCATGTGCATGTTTTTTTTTTTTAGTTAAAATGTCGTTCATCACCACGAGGACCATTTTACCGCGAGAGCCCCTTTTTCATTTTTTTTAATTTTTTTGCCAAGTCATTTTTCCGTAAGATATTGCCAAATAGTGTCGTAAAACTTTTGCTTGTTTAGTGTTGGAAAGTGTGTCTAGATGATCTGGCTACCCATGCATGACTTTGTTTTTGTCAGATACGACGTAGTTATTGGTATATTGGGTATTTAACTGCGGTTACCAATTTCTGTTTTTTTTTTTCAATATTTGTAAAAATTACTACGTAGTAAGGAATTGCCGTATATTTTTCATTTTTTTTTCATGTTTATGTGTTAGAAAGTGTGCCTTGATGGTTGGGCTAACACGTGCATGTCTTTTTTTTTTATCTGAGATGTCGTATATTAGAATGTCGGGCATTTTACCGCGAGTGTCCTTTTTTAATTTTTTTTAAATTTTTTTGCCAAGTCATTTTTCCGTAAGATATTGCGAAATAGTGTCGTAAAACTTTTGCTTTTTTAATGTTGGAAAGTGTGTCTAGATGATCTGGCTACCCATGCGTGATTTTGTTTTTGTCAGATACGACGTAGTTATTGGTATATTGGGTATTTAACTGCGGTTGCCAATTTCTGTTTTTTTTTCAATATTTGTAAAAATTTACTACGTAGTAAGGAATTGCCGTATATTATTGATTTTTTTTTCATGTTTATGTGTTAGAAAGTGTGCCTTGATGGTTGGGCTAACACGTGCATGTCTTTTTTTTTTATCTGAGATGCCGTATATTAGAATGTTGGGCATTTTTCCGCGAGTGCCCCTTTTTATTTGTTTTGCATTTTTTTGCTTTGTCATGTTACCGTAAGGAATTGGCAAGTAGTGTCGCAAAACTTATATTTTTATAGTGTTGGAAAGTGTTTCTAGATGATCTGGCTACCCATGCCTATTTTTTTTTTAGCCAGATATGGCGTATATATAAGTATGTGTTCGATTTTCCTGTGATTGCCATTTTTTCGTTTTTTCCCATTTCTTTCAAAATTACTACGTACTAAGGAACTATCACAGAGTAATATTTCATTTATATGTTTATTTGTCGGAAAATATGCCTTGATGGTTTGCCTAGCACGTGGCTGAAATTTTTTTTTCTGAAATGCCGTATATTAGAATGGCCATTTTTCCACGAGTGCCCCTTTTTATTTGTTTTGCATTTTTTTGCTTAGTCATGTTACCGTAAGGAATTGGCAAGTAGTGTCGCAAAACTTATATTTTTATAGTGTTGGAAAGTGTTTCTAGATGATCTGGCTACCCATGCCTATCTTTTTTTTAGCCAGATATGGCGTATATATAGGTATGTGTTCGATTTTCCGGTGATTGCCATTTTTTCGTTTTTTCCCAATTCTTTCAAAATTACTACGTACTAAGGAACTATCACAGAGTAATGATTCCTCTAGATGTTTATTTGTCGGAAAATTTTTTTTACTTTTTTTTTGATTGAATATCATCAAATTTTTTTAGCTAAAATATTGTTTTACATTTTTTTTTTTTATTTTATTTCCCTTCAAAAAAAATTTTTTGGGTCAGAATTTTAATTTTATAGTCGTAAAATAATCGACAATTATCCAGCAACCCACCATACAATTTTTATGCATATCCAATAATAATTAGATTAGTAAATAACACCTTGAAATTGACATACCCTTCCTACATTTCAAGTGGCAGATTAGGGAGTCTGAGTCAGTGCGGTTGGCGGCCATTTTGTGGACATATCCGAAGCGTAAGCTGCCCTATCTATATATATTCTTGTTCCCTATAGAATTTGTGATATTTTGGTATATTTTTACCTGCATAAATATCATATTATATATTAAATATATGTATTTTTTTACGAAATTTCCAAGTACTCAAAAAATTACCTTTAGATATGGCCCCTGATATAAATATAATTTACAAAATAATGAAGATTTTTTTACATATTTCTATTTTAGTATAACATATGTTTATTCCCTGAAAAAATTAGCCACTTCCTATTTCATTTGGGTACCCAAAAAAATTCATGAAATTTGGACAATTTTTTTTGGCCAAAAAAAGTTACCCTTTTTTTCTCATTTCAGATCTTCACCTCCATGGGTCTGACTTCATCCAAAATACATCAAGATGTGTCCTAAACATTCAAGAATCAATTCCTAAAAGGATTTGTGTATATATGTATAAACTTTTTTTTTATGAATTTTTATGTCAAGTCTTTTTTTTCTACTTAATTTTTTAAAATATTTATAATAAATAGTTTTTCTGCAGATGAGTAGTATTTATCTTTACAGTTGTTTTAAGCATTTATTGAAGTTTTTTTTGGCAAAAGAAAAAAGGAGGTTACTGCAAAAACTGATTTTTCAAGAATTTTTTTTGGCGTCGGGGTCGTTCGCGTCCGAGTATACCCTTAAAGGGGTGTCCGAGGACCGTACCTATCCAGGGTTAATGCAGCATAAATAAACGGATTCCGTCTTTCTTTCTGTTCGTGTCCTACAGTCCACATCAAAAGGTCATAAGCCAAAGATCCTGTCTCGCCAGTCTTATTTTTCAAGTCATCAGATAGCATCTCTGCAACTTTTAATGTTGATCGAAGCAAACTCTTAGTAGTCAAATGAAAATGTCTTCTATGCAACTCATCCAATGATGCAGAAAACCTTGAAATGGCGGTTCTTAAGCTAATGACATCATTCTCTTGAAGAAAAATTGCTTGCATATTCACTTCTACAATTACGTTGGTTGATGTAATAAAAATGTCTTCTTGTCTTTCAACTATATTGCCATATTTAAAATATATATTTTTAGTCTTAGAGCTCTTCCCATACGGGAAAAATGTCTGAGCGAACAATATCACTCCCAACAACAAAAAATTCCTCTTGGAAACCTGTAACGAGAAAAAATATATGTAATTACTCCTGTATTAAAAAGAAAACTTTTAATCACATAAAACAGAATAAAATTTTCCCTCACTTCTTTTCCTCTCTTTTCTTTTTAATTTCTTATGTGAGCCAATGGTACTATTCTCTCATCCGTGGGTTGGGCTACATTTTGAATTCTAAACCTATTGGCCGTTAATGTTTCCAAAATGTTAAATGGGCCTTCAAACTTAGGTGTTAATTTATAGTTGAGCCCTTTTCTGACATTGATTTGAATATAGATGTTATCACCCACGGTATATGTTTTAGTTGGTTTCGCTATTTTATCATGATTCCTTTTCATTATGATTTGTGATTCTTCTAAATTCTTTCGAAGGATATCATATCGACTTATACTTGCATTTATACATTCTTTTAAAGGATTTGATAAATTAGTTGTAGGCGTTAATACATGGAAAGGTGTTCTAACTGGGGTACCATACAATGCTTCATGCGGTGACATTTTAATTGATATATGATATGAATGATTCAGAGTACTCAGTGCCGCCGGTATTGCAATATCCCAGTTGGGTTCTGATCCCCCTAGTGTTACCCTCAATATATTTAATATCTTCCTATTTGCTCTTTCCACTAGCCCATTCGACTCTGGGTGATATATCATGGTATTAATCTTCTTTATGTTGAGGAATTCACACAATGAGGTAAGAAAGTGATTATTAAATTCACCACCCGAGTCTGAGATTATCATGTGTGGAATTCCATGTTTACAAATGTAACACGCGTAAAACTTCCTAGCGCATTCAATCGCAGTTTTAGTTTTAAGCGCTATTAGTTCTGTATATCGAGTTAAAGCATATATGATTACTAAGAGGTGCTTATTTCCTCTGTCTGACTCGTAAAATCCTGTTAACAAATCTAAATGTATTCTTTCAAAGGGTTGATTGGGCACAGGATAAGCTCCTAGGCTGACAGGTGTTTTCGTATGCCCTTTGTTTTCCTGACATGTGCGACAATTAGCTATGTGTCTTTTTATATCTGTAAGCATTGTATGCCAATAAAACAATGATTTGGCTTTCTGTGACATTAATGAGAACCCAGGGTGTCCATGTAATGGATTTGAATGCAACCAATTCAGGACAGTGGAAATAAGTGAGATTGGTACTACTACCTGGTCGTTAGTTACATGTGGTGTATTGCGGGTTTTCCTTGTCACAGTCCTACACAGAATATTATCTTTGATTATATAATTCTGCTGCTTATACTTTATATATTCCTTTTCTTTATGATTGCCTTTCAAAGCATTTATAATTGTTTCTATTTTCTGATCTTTTCTTTGCTCAGTCTGTAACAATTCAGCACTCCAGCCTAAATCTTCTTGTTCAGATATTGTTTTTACAATAGTTATGGATGTTGATATATCTATTAATTAAGCTAAAGGCTCCGTACAAGATGACACGGGGTTGCGTGATAATGCATCCGCAATGACATTTGCTTTCCCAGGTAAATACCCGATTCTTGCGCCAAAATCTTGAATGATCAAATGCCACCGAGTTCGTTTAGGGCTGTGGTTGAAGCCTTTAAAGAACTCTGTTAGTGGTTTATGGTCAGTAAGAACCTTAACGGGATAACCGTAAATTATGAACTTAAAATGCACTAGCGAATTAACAATAGCTAGTCCTTCCTTGTCTATTACTGCATACTTACTTTCGGAAGTTCTCAATTTTCGAGAATAGAAAGCTATCGGGAAAAACTGTTTATCATATTGCTGAAGCAATACCCCTCCTACTCCTAAGTCTGAGGCGTCTGTTGCAATGAAGAATTCCTTACCGAAGTCAGGAAATTTTAAGATAGGAGAACTACACAGTTCATCTTTCAAAGTATTAAACGCCTGTTGATGTTGCTCAGACCATATGAAATCTACGCCCTTCTTCGTAAGATCAGTTAAAGGAGCGGCTATTTTTGAATAGTTGCGTATAAAACGCCTGTAATATCCACTACAACCCAGAAATTGCTGTATTCCCTTGACATTAGTAGGTATGGGAAAATTACGTATAGCCGACACCTTATCATGGACTACTTTAAGACCTTGGCTTGACACCATGAAACCCAAATATATTAATTCTGTTTTGAAAAATTCACACTTACTAATCTTTACCCTTAAGTTATGTTGTCTTAATATCTGTAGTACTAGTTCTAACTTACGTAGATGTTCTTCTTGGTGTTGGAAAAGATTACAAGATCATCCATATAGGCATGCAATATATCCCCTAACAAGTCTCCAAACACTATGTTAATCATTCTTGTAAATGTTATAGGAGCACAACGTAAACCAAAAGGCATCCGTAAAAATCCATAATGTCCCCTGGCTGTGCTGAAGGCTGTGTATGGGATACTATCTTCTTCTAATGATATTTGGTGAAAGCCTTTAAGTAAGTCCAAACTGGTAAAATATTCATTCTGACCTAACAAAGACAAAATATCGTCAGTACATGGCACCGGGAATCGATCAGGGATCGTTTCCTCGTTTAGACGACGAAAGTCGATGCAGATACGCCATGTTCGATCTTTTTTCGGTACAACTATTAAAGGAAAATTATAAGGGCTGTTTGATTTTCTAATGACTCCTTCCTCTAACATTTTACCTACTTCATCATTTATTTCATTCTGGAATTTCATAGGGAGTCTGTACGAGGGTACATATATAATTTTCTGCTTGTCCTTTAACCTTATTTGATGCTCGATCACATCTGTTTTTCCTAAGAATCCATCCGTAGTGGAAAAGACATCTTGATATTTAGTTAAAAGTTCAAAAATTTTCTGCTGAATTTCTTCGTCTTGAATGTCCTTACTGATTTTATTTTTAATAGATCGCAAAAGGGATTCATCCGCAACTGATTGAGAGTGATTGATTTCAGCAACGGTAAGAATACGATGTTTATAAACTTCTACATCCAAGATATGTTGATTTTTGTGAATTACTAAAGTGTTATTTAAATGATTACAGACTTCGATATTACATTGCTGATGTGAGCCTACTGTATAAATAGCTTGTGTGACAGACAATCCGTTAGTTTTCAAAGTATCGGAAAGGATTAATATTTCAGATCCCGGTAGTGTTTTCTTTATTTGCACTATTAAATTCGAAGGTATGTTTGGTTCGATAGATTGCGTGCAAGATGATATTACGGGTGAACGAGAATTCTGCTGGGTCGCGTATATTATTTCTTTATTAGTGAGACAAGTTATTGGTTCTTCAACGTACGTTACGGTTACATTTGTCGTCTCCTTTTTATCCAAAACTGACTTTAAGGTATTAGAAGACTTATAGAATTTCCCTTTGATATACACGCCGTGCTTGGCAGGAGCTAAGATAATGTTCTGATTTCCCATAGATGGGTATCCTATAATTACAGCTGGATACATATTAATGTTTTTTACAACAACAAATGTATCGGCAAACGTGCGATTACCGACTCTGAACTGAATATGAGTTATGCCTATGACGTTTAATTCATTATTTCCTATACCTGAAAGTGTAATTCCTGATTTTTCAATCGGAAAGTTCGAAAACAACAAATGATGTGTCTTCAAATCCATAATATTACGTGGACTACCAGAGTCAAAAAATAACGTAAAGGATTTGTGTTCTAAATTTACAGCATATAAGGTTGGCCGTAACTCATTTTGGCTTATTATTGTATGAATTCGTTGCAAATCTACGGGAGCATGCACTGTTTTACTTAATTCGGCCGTGTGTTTCATAGGAAAATCTATTGTCTCACAATTATCTGATAAAACATTAAATTGATTATTCAATACTATTGATGTTGACATGAATGACCTTGACCCAACATCACTCTCTTCCCCTCTAGAGTTAACTATGTGGTATTTGCTTTGCTCTGCACATTCTGAAAATTAGACTGACCTTGCGAGGTCTGGTTTGACGGCCCAGGCTCAGCGATATTTGAAGAAGTGTTTGTTTGTTTCGGACTCTGAACCGCATTGACATTTGGTTGTTTCTTCTTATTGTTAAAATGAGGATTTTTCTTTTTATTTCCATATGGAACTGACTGTGGAATTGACTGTGTATTTCTAGAATATTGTTGTGTCTTACGCGAGTAAAATTGACTATAAGAATGCGTTGCTGTGTTGTGAACTGAGCAAAATTTCGTTCTACAGTCTTCGCTTATGCGACCTTGACGTTCGCAGTTGTAACACGTCACTCCCGCTACTGGACTGTTAATTACGTTCACTGTTTGTGGTTTTGTTTCATTCTTAGCAAAAACTTGAGTTAACATGGGATCGAGATCTGGACACTTGGACATGTGTTTCTTTATCTGTTTATAGACATCCAATTCCGTACTTGCAGGCGTTAACTTCTTATCAAAGCACCGTACTAAAGCTTCAGGCAACATAAGTGTCATGCAAGTTAAATACATTAATCGTAAAAAATCTTTCACGGAGATGTTATCGTTAGTAACCCAAGTGGAATTACCTAAAATGTCCTGATATTCGTTAAGCCTATCAGCTATGAGAGCTGCTCTCTCAATAACATTAAGCCGGTTCATAGTGGCTTGATTAAGTGTATTTCGTAACGTTAACACTACATCCAAGGCTTCCTCACCCCCATAGATCGCGCGTAACCTAACTTTGAAATCATCCCAAGTAACTGCTTCTTGAAATGAAACACCTCTTAAATACGCACTCGCATCCCCCTTAGAAAAATCTATAAAACTTTTAGCTTCTTGTAATTGTACAAAAGGATCTACGATTTGTTTGGCATTTAAATGGGCATCAACGGATGAAATCCATGACTCCACATTTTGTGGCAAGAACCCGTTGACCCGACCTTGAAAAGGAAGGATTGCTGACCTGGCATTTACAAGCGTCACAATTGGAGGAGGATTAGCCTGGCCTACACCACTAGGTCCAGGGGTAGGGCTGACAGGAGGAGCCATGTCTGCTGTATTTTTTTTTGCTATCTCTTTGACCCCTTGCAATTCTATCAAAATATCTATATGAGTACAGACGCCCACTGCGTAAACGCATATGTATAATAAAATTCCCCCAACACTGTTACTAATCCCAAAACATTTCCCCAAGAGTTTCTGAAAGAAAAAGGAATTAGCACAAGGAAAGAAAAATTCTAAATGAGAATTCGGAGTTTCCTATAACAAAGTTTAGCAATTCACTCATCCCAGTAATAATCGACTAACGACTTGTGATAACTACACTTCACTGCCCAAACTGGAATGAATACAAAATATCTGTACTTAGCTTATATATGAAGTCGACACGTCCTCTCTCTCTCTCTCTCTCTCTCTTGATGTTTTGTTAGCGATGTCTCGTTCTAGTTTCTTGTTCAATGTAGTTCTTCCTGGATATGTCTTGCAATTGTTGAACGCCAGTCCTTGGGTTTCCTAGGATGTTGATTGAAGATTCAGGTTGTATACTAACATATGTTGATGTTAGCTTTTCCGTTGGACTTCGTCAAAATTGTAGATTCTTGTAGATAATGTTGAGTTCTTGAAGATCTTTCTCAGGTTTTACAGCTTTTATTTTGAAGTCTTGAAGATCTTTTTCTGGTTTTACAGCTTTTATGTTGAAGTCTTGAAGATATTTCTCTGGTTTTACGGCTATTATTTTGAAGTCTTGAAGATTCTTCTCTAATTCTTAGAGTTTAACCGCTGTCTTAGAGTTTAATCGCTGCCACCATTTATTGGCGTGCTACTGTTATAAGCACACATTGAGTATGAGTTGTTTTTCAGATGTATGTAAATGGTAACTGAATACATCTTAATAGTTTTTAAGTCTTTATTCTATAAAAACAACAGAGTTAAACATCTCCATCACTGGAGGAAGCTGGGTTGGTCCAGATGACCAATTCTGGTGAAGTTTAGATATGAACTGACTAAATTATCGATATCACAGATATCGTATGCTTGGTTTACTTTAGACACGTGACGAAATCGGAAGACACCTGCATCCGGTGACGTCACAAACTTTCACACGATGAGACAATGTGTTGACGTTTAAGAAGAATGTCAAATTGCTGAGACTTGCATTGTATGTCCGGTTTACGATTTGAATGACTACAGCAAATCCCAGGGTTAGCTCCTCCAACCAACATGACATATTACGTCATTTGTTTTAAACATGTAATATTAACTGTTCTAATCATTATATATATATATATATATATATATATATATATATATATATATATATATATATATATATATATATATATATATATATATATATATATATATATATATATATATATATATATATATATATATATATATATATATATATATATATATATATATATATATATATATATACATATATATATATATATATATATATATATATATATATATATATATATATATATATATATATATATATATATATATATATATATATGTATATATATATATATATATATGTATATATATATATATATATATATATATATATATACAGAAACTGGGTTGTATTTTAGTGGACCAAAAGCATACCTCCGTCAAATTCAAGGAGCTGATAATTCCACTTTCTCTTCCCGGTTTTTCTCATCATCACTAGTATCAATAGCTCTTATAGCAGCCCATTCTAAACTCCTTATACAAGCAGTGTCGTAATCATCAGGATAAATCCATTTTAGAGCAGTCCAATCCAAATCCGTAAATGAACGTATAATTCACATTCAACTGACCCTCAATCAGAGAAGTGACAAGTACCTTCACACGAAATAGTGGCGAAAAGGATGGAAATCTGACCTGAAAAAAAAAAAAAAAAAAAAACGACAATTAGGAGCACTCTTTAATAAGAGTAGATGAGAATAAACCAGTTCTATAATTCACGATCATACCATGGAAGGATAATTAAAAATATATACCGATAGATGACAATATTATTTCCAATGCTGAGATAAATAAATCCAATCATTCAGAAATATTAAGATTTTTCTCCGGAGTCCAAGTGAAACAAAGCAATCACTTGAGAAATTCGTTACTACCCTAAGATATCTAAACAACATATACGCAAACAATTCTTCCATTATTCCAACAGTCCTCCTCGCTACTAACAGACATTACACTGACTACATATTTCTAGCTCTTGCTCTCCTTCTTTCAATAGCTGAAGTATTAGGCAAAGGAAATAGAAAAATTTAAAACATGGGTTGAAAAATAAAAAGAAAGTAAAACATTAATTCTGATTTTTTAAGATAACAATATTTTCCATATTATTCAATGACATCATCCTTATCGATCATATCCATAAAACCCTTATGTCGTGTCTTTGATACTGTCCTCCCTGTCGTAATCCATGGATTAAGAAACGAACCCCTGAGAGCAACACGCGAAAACCATAATTATTCTTCCAGCAAACCGTAATAGCCAGTTATAAAGAAAGCCTGATGTAGATAAAATATTAATCAAGGAATCTTATTAATTTTCTTTCTCTATGACGTTGAGGAGAATACCCATAATAAAGTTTGAAAATTGTTTTTTTCTAGTTATTTTTTTTTCCATATTTTGAATACAATGTAGAACACGGTAAAAGTCTCACCAACTTCCTCATCATTATTCTTCTTCGTTATTAAAATGATTATCATAAGAATCACTTTATTTAAGATTTATATTAGAAAAATACTCAGGTTTACCTCTTAATAAACTTAGTCAAAGATTTTACTGGATTATGATAACGGAATAATAAAACAGATTTTGAGCGAAGCGAAAAATCTATTTTTGGTTGAGATCGCCATGTCGTCCTGATGGAAGTTCCTAAGGTAGCTTCAAAAGGATATATTATATACTACAGTGATATTCCCAGAGAATTACCCTTCGGATCCCAGAATTCTAACTTCTGGAGCGAATATCCTTAAATTTTCTCAAGGATATCGTGAATATCAGAGGATGCATTCTTGACACGTCACATAGCAATCTCTACCCCAAACAGCGTTAACGCTTCGAGGGGGGACGTGGCAAAAGAATAGAAGGGGGCCGTAACAAGGTTACCCTCATTCCCATACTACTATTGACAACCACCCCAGCGCCATTCCCAGAATAACGAACATTCCTTGTAGCATTGAGCGTGGAGCTACAGATACAGTATGTCAGGGAGGGAACTGTGAAGATCTTTTCTTTTAAGAAAGAAGGGTCGGTCCATCAGGACGACATAGCGATCTCACACAAAAATAGATTTTTCGCTTCGCTCAAAATCCGGTTTTTGGGCTCAAGCCATGTCGTCCTGATGGAAGTATACCAGAGCATTAATGTATCTGTGGATTTTCATCAGTGCCTTAATCTTGGGACAACCTTCCTATGATAATTTGGATCAATCGAGAAAAATGACGTTACCGTTATCCGTCATTATCACTAATCATCTCCGATGTTAGTGCTTCCTGCCCCCTACAGGGAAGAGTCATTCTAGACGGTAGAAAGGGGGTCTCAAGGTAAGCATACATTGTATGGACAAACATAAGAATACACCAGATGAACAAACCGTCTCGTAGTTTGTGAAAATTACCAAATACTTAACTGTGTTTCTTAATTCCATTGTTTGTGAGCATACAAATATATAAAAGTACATACTCTGGACTATAAACATGCAATTGTCGGGCGAGTTAGGACGCAATTACATTCTAATAGACGTTTACTAGTAAGTAAAATTAATGTAGCATGATAACGGAACTATACATGTAACCTGTACAGAGATTATCTTTCTTTCTTGAAAAGCAAGAAATGATGAGTGCCACTCTCAGATTGAAGAGAATTAAAGACAAGTTCTCTTCAAAACACCTGTACTGGTTACTTTTATCGGCACTGTGTACTACGTACACCGGCACTAGTGCTATCTATATAATTCCACACCTGGGATTTTGAACAGAGCTAGTGTCACCATGGTAACACTTGATCAAAGGAGGTCAAACCCTAAGAGGGATGACCTCTTCTCCCTTTAATTGACAGTCCCAGTCAATTATCTGTTCATCGTAGAATTAGATGGCGGGTTAAGTATTCTACCCGACGTCACCACATACTGCTTCAGATCATGTACTTGATTAGCATAGTGTTTGTAGAACACTGTGGATGATTCTCACCCAGTATATGTGCAAGTACATTTGAAGACCAAACCATTGAGTGTTTATAACAGTAGTTAGGGGGAAGGTTTTAATACGCTACCTGCCGCCACTACATAGTGTATCAGTTCATGTACCTGTTTCGCATAGTGTTTGTAAAACACTGGATGATTTCCATCCAGTGTATGAACGAAGACTCTCAAAGTCCATATACTGAAAGAAGTTCAGTGATGAAGCAATCTTTCTCGGATCATGACCTGCGTGAGTACTGTCAGGATCCGCTCTACTAATAAAGTAGGTGAGCTTCGCCCTCAGTTGTTTTAGAGATAAATTTGATCCAAAGGTTTCTCCTTTAAAGAGCTGTCCTCCCCTGAAGTCTGAAGTTCTACGAAGATAGACCTTTAGACACTCTACCGGACATAGAGAGACATCTTCCTTCAGAGGGCAGATTCTCCAGGGACCCCACCTTTTTGGTGGGTAGCTCATTCTTAGCGAGAAAGGGTGGATCAGGGAAGCGATTCAGTTCTCCTGTTTCTGAGAACTGAATGTGGCCCTCATCCCTAGAGAGGGCCACTATTTCACTAACTCTAGCCCCTGAGGCTATAGCGAACAGAAAAATAAACTTTTGGGTTAGATCCTTAAGCGAACAATCTTCATTGTTCAAGGATGAGGCATAATGTAGGACCTTGTCCAAAGACCAAGAGATGGGCTTTGGAGGTGCAGCAGGCCTAAGCCTCGGACATGCCTTCGGGATCTTATTAAAGATCTCGTTCGCCAAGTCTACTTGAAAGGCATAAAGAAGAGGTCTAGTCAAGGCTGACTTGCACGTAGTTATCGTGTTGGCCGCCAAACCCTGGTTATGAAGGATAAAGAAGGACATGCAGAAGTTCATTGAAATATTTCTCGGTCCTTTTGCTTTTACGAAAGCAACCCACTTTTTCCATGATGACTCATATTGTCTTCTAGTTGACTTAGACTTGTATTCCTCTAAGAATTCTATATTGCCTTTTGAGATCCCAAATCTTTTCTTAACCACTAGGGCAAGAAAATCATGCAATGAAGGGTTTAGGTTCTCTATAATAAATTGAAGGCAACTAATCTCTGAACCTTCTGGAGTTGTCCCGCCTGGAAGGATCTCAGCATGTTGAGGACTCTCAGCAGGTAATCGGACGGGATGAACTGGAAATCCTAAGTCTATCCCTTCCATTTCAGAGACAAGATGTTTATCATTTAAATTAGAGGATCCTCGTATGGGGCTACATATCAAGGTAGTTCCTTGTCAGCGCTCGTAATGAAGAGGTCGGATTGCAGTTCGGTAACTTGTTCCCATCTAGGAGAGAATAGGTCTGCGTCCGTGAACCATTCTAACTCTATCGGCCTGAGCCTGAGTAGAGCATCCAATATCACATTACGGATTGGTTGTATGTGAACTGCTGACAGGTGCTATCCCTTTAGGTGAGGGATGGCTAACTACACTTAAACTGTATGAGATGTTTCCTAGCGACGTCGATTGCAGCGTCTCGTTATCGCTTCGGACTCCCAGATCAGCTGTAGACAGTCTGATCTGCTTGGAGAGAGTTTCCCTACTCATGACTGGACCAACATGGTCTTGGGATTTTGGGGCTTTGACCCTTGGTAGGGAAGCGATTAAGGAAGGACTGCTATCGGTCTTTTTTGGCCTCCTCGAGCGTTTGATGCTTGTTTTTTCCAGGTTCCCAGCGCATCTTACCACCGTGCTCTTAGCACAGGGTCTACCTTTATTGCGAACTGGAGAGAGAACAGGGTTCCTCCCAGTTCTCGTTTTGGTAATCTGAAATTTATCTTTCAACCACGATGTTCCGGGGACCGGATAATTTCTTCGGATGTTCATAGACCAGCCACCTTGGGTGCTGCCCACCCCAGCCTCTTGTCCAGGAACAATGTTGCCTGAACCTTTCTTAGGCTTAAATATTGCATGACTGTGTCTGCCAATTTCATGAAGGCAGCTAGGACTCTGTCTAGTCTGACGAGTATCTTCCTTAGGAAGTGCGTTACTTCGTGTAACCTGAATCTTAGATAGGAGGGGAAAGGGTGATTGACTGGAAGCTGCCGATAGACGACTTACAGGTCTGGTAAGACTAAAGGCACCCTTTTCTGCAGCGGGGTCCTTATGTTCAGAAGGATAAACCTCCTGGACTCGTTGTTTTATTTGGACTTGTTGAGTGGCGATAAATCCTGAATGACTCTGAATTTTCTTGAGTCCTTCTCGTAAACACACAACGGCCTTCCCTGGAATTCGGTGGACTAAAGTTTCCTTACCACCTGTATGCTCTAGAGCTCTCAGGTAAACTCCTCCAGGAGGGTTTTGGATAATCGGAGGAGTAGAGGAAATGGTGGTAGAGATATCTCCACCTCTCAACTTAGTCCCATCTTGATCAGGCCATGGACCCAAGGATCGAAGGTCCAGCGATCCTAAAGGAATCCCCCTCCTACTAGAAGCATTCCTATGCTTCGACTGATCAGTAGTAATCTTTTTTCGACCATCTGTCTATGATGTCTCGGTCACTACAACTGTGGATCGTTGTTGAACCGATCAAAATGGATGTCCAGACCTCTCCATCTTCCTTTTAGGTTGGGGACCCACAACCATGGAAGATTCTCTTTTTGAAAGGATGCCCCACTTTTGGAGATGTCTTACTTTCTCCGTAGAGGCGTTCTTAATCTCTTCCTTGACTACCTCGTCAGGAAAGAGGTCTTTACCCCAGAGGTTGGAAGATATTAGCTTTCTTGTATCGTGTTTCGCTGTTGCGTTAGCTAACACAAACTCCCTACATGATCTTCTAGCCTTTATAAAGGCATAAAGGTCTTTTACCAAAGTAGCCATATGAATTTTGGCTAAAACCTTAAGCATGTCTGGGGTATCTTGACGAGCCGAACAGAACTTTATGTAGTTCTGTAGAGATAAGGAGGCTGCAAATCTCTTCTTGTTCGCCCTGTAAGAGAAACTCTGATGATTTTGGAAGATTTTCCTTAAATTGTCGACTGGCGATATCCGCCTCAAGTCTTCCTTCTGAAAAGGTGAAATGGGCCTCCTTCAAGTTCTTCTCCTGTCTGGGAAATGCTAGTGACAGAGGCTCGCACTCTTTGAGTGTAGGACACGGTTTACCTGTCTCTACTGCCTCAGTGACATATTTGAAAGCCTTCTCCGTAAAGGGGAATGAAATTGAAGCAGGAGCAAGGAAGGAAGAGTGCTTGTTACCCGGTGTGGATACCTTCGACACCGAGTAACCCGCCTTTTCTATGCAGGTTGATAGGATACCTGTGCTTTATCATAGTCAAGAATCATAACCTCCTTTGATTCCGTTCCTTTTTCTGATGTTGGTTCAGCCTTCAGTCTAATGAAACAGTTCGGGAAAGCGTCAAAGCTTGGCCAGAACTGGATTTTGTCCAATGGAACAGCACCCATCTTCTCCGAGATGTAGAGTTTGCCGTTTAAAATCGGCATTAGCTCCGCAAACCTCCAGGGATTGGTTGTGGAGCATGTCAGAAGGTCTTGATCTACGAGTCTTTTGTACGACCCTTTAGGAGCGACAAGTGGAGCTTTGCCAAGCTCTACCTTGCATTTCACTTCCTGCTTTGTGCTCTGTTTGCACAAATTTTCTACTAGATGCTTGACTTGGGCCCATAACTGGTTCATTCCATCTAAAAGAGAGATAGAAGGCGGAGATATCGATGTCGTTGGCTCAGGAGCCTGTTGGGACGGAGGCAATTCCAACCCGACATTCTCCCCTTCTTCCCGTGTGCGCTTTTTGCCCTCCTTCCCGAAGGTTATC
Organism: Palaemon carinicauda; assembly: GCF_036898095.1. NCBI lineage: Eukaryota > Metazoa > Arthropoda > Malacostraca > Decapoda > Palaemonidae > Palaemon > Palaemon carinicauda. The sequence goes on from NC_090748.1 coordinate 35,390,062, forward strand.
TGGCCATCGGGAAACGTACCTCGTGTCTGGGGTACCACTATTTCCTTACTCGCTGTTGGAAATAGTAACCTACGCATCTTGTTATTAGGCAGGTAAGGTCCCGGAGAGATTTTCTGAAAGCCTCTCACCCAGTTGCGTAGTTTGAAACAAGCTGCATCCCTAGTTTCCACCGACTTGGGATTCTTGAAACCTTTGGACAATAGGGCCCGACATGCTTTGCAGGCCTGCGGGTATCAATACTGCAGGTGACCAAAAATAAGATTGCAGGGGGCATGAAACTTGCATGCATTATGTCCGTGAAAACACTTACTCTTAGTTTCGCAGAAGACTGCAACACATGACATCTGGCGTTCCTCCTGTAAAGAAAGGAAAACAAAATGAGTATACGATTGATTAACTCACTGATAATCAATAAATCAAAAGTCATATCTTGACAGAATAGCTTAGGATAGCAAGCTATAAAGGGATAGTAGGAAACACATACATGTGTATCCATTGCAAGCAAATTCTGGTACCTCCCCTCAGTATTAAGTGATAGGAATTTCCTTTCGAGGGATTTCCAACTGAAAAAGGGGTTTTCTAACCCCAAAGGATAGGGAAGTGTATACTTCACTGTCTCTTTCATACTAAATACTATGGGGTATGGAAGACCGATTACTCAGTCAGCTTAACGAGGAAACACTATTCCTTCAATGTAAGAGTGGCTGCATCATAAGCTCACATGAGGATACCCAAGATATGCTAGAAATAGTTACGGTATAATCATATCGTAGTTTTCTATTTGCAGTATGCACTATATTGCAATATACTGGCTAATGTATAATTATATAGTATGGAAAGGAAAGACATATATTTGTATATATCCCACCCAACTTATTTGCTGTGAATACCCTTACAAAATTAAAACATAGAGTTTCCTAATCAAGGAAACTCGAGGATAAGGGCTCTGCCCTTTAAGGGTTAGGAGTGTAATCTCCAGTCCTTAAAATTTTAATATTGCAGGGTAATCTGAAGACTGATTACTAATCAGAATATTGAAGAATTAAATTCTTTCAATATGAGATTAGGTTTCACAAATATTTGGGTAGGATTTTCAAATATATTGGAAAAGCACTACCAGCATAAAATATACAGAAGCTTTCTATTTGCAGTATATCCTTTACTGCAGAAATACTAACTACCTGTATAAACATATACTGTAGTACAGCCAGCATGTCGTCGGCATAGCTAGCTAATGCTAGCACATCTAGCCTGCTAACTAAAAGAAAGAGAGATAGCATGGAGAACAGGCTACCTAATACTGTATATATATACAGTAAAAAGGGATGTAAAAGTCTACTATTACTACCTTCTCCAAAAAGAAGGTCCAAATGGAAGGGGAGAATATAAAATTCAAGTTTCCATCCAGCTACAGTACTGTCGCCGGCAAGGATCTCTCTAAATCTTGCCGGCCGGCACCGCTGGCCAGTACTGCCGGCCGGCACCACTGCCCAGTACTGCCGGCCGGCACCGCTGGCCAGTACTGCTGGCCGGCAGTACTAGTACAGTTGGCATGCTGCCGGTTGAGCAGGCACCATTCTGTGCCGGCCTGGTCGGCAGCATCCTGGCCGTAGCCACTGTTGCTAGTAGTTCAAGAAAGAACTAAAGAACCTTTATAAACAGAAGGGACTTCCCACTTACAGCCAACATGGCCAGCAGCCGCCGGCCGACAGCTACCCTAGGTGCCTGCCAGCAGTCACCATGACTGCTGGCCGGCAGTAGCCATGATTGCCGTCCGGCAGTAGTCTTTACTGCCGGCCGGCAACCAAAATGGCCGGCAGCTCACAGCTGTCATTACTGCCGGCCGACAGATGTTAAGACTGCCAGCCGGCAGCTATCATTTGTAAGAGGGGGAGTCTGGTCGATCCCGGCAACCAACCGGCAACAGTAAAGTTGCCGGGATCGCCAACATAAAGGGATAGAAGGGAAGGGAAAGAGGATCCTGTGAAAGGTACAGCAGGAGCCGGCCTTAGCCTCTCCTGACCCACCTAACAACTCCGTTCCTGTATTAGAACTATCCCAGGCGGCTAAAGAATTCTATTCCTTAGCATAGGGATAGATAATAAAAATAAGAGGTTGGTAGCACCCTCGCCACCACCTCGAAAGGAAAGGAAACGGGGTTGGAGTGCCAGTGTCCCCTAAGCATAAGAAGAATCTATTCCTCAGCCTAGGGTCCACTAACACAGGACTAGTCTGCTAGGTCACAGGGAGAAGGGTCATATCGTACAGACCCTTCAGGAGTGGCCTAGGGAGGTCTAGCCTCCTATGTCGGTAGCCTAACGTAGCAAAAGAATTCTATTCAACTTGCCAGGTAGCTACCAGCCACAGACTAAAAACTTCGAGATTCTGGCCAAAACCTCAAAAACCTGCATCTGCGGTTACGGAGGAAGGGCAGAAAAAAACCGTAGGAAAGTCATGCCTGAATTAAAAATTCGAGGCCGACCCGCTAAGGTTGTAGCCTGAGGCTACACTCAGAGGGAAGAGGGATTACCCTTAAACTCCCTTTTTTGAGAGGGGTAAAGTTCATCCAATTAAAAGAGAGATCTATCTCTGCATAATTGAAATCACCGTACACAAGGGTAACCGGGAAGTATCTAACGTATAATAACACGCCTAGGTTAGGAACCTAGGCGAGACGAGATCTCGGTTACCTCACTCACCGAGACTCTAACTATACGATCGACATGGAAAGGAAAAATATGCAGAATGTAAATATCTTTACAAGAATATATTGCCTAAATAGCTAACATAATAAAATAATTAATTAATGATATATGAAGCTATTTAAAAACCGGGAGGTCGTTCTGCTAACTAAATAACATGCCCAACAAACGACAGCGCTTATAGCGCCTCCGGTACAGGCTAGCCCTAAATACAATAAATTACTAAAATTTCACTGTGAAAAGGAAGCTAAATAACTATTCATTGTAAAGACCCAATACTCAACTTTACGAAGTTGAAAGAAGTCGGAGAATGCAAAATAAATCCTTGAAAATCGATCGAAAAGTTAGAACAACAGGAAACACCACTAAGCGAAATCGCTACAAAATTAGGAATGTCCGCCATCCTGGGAATGGCGCTGGGGTGGTTGTCAATAGTAATACGGGAACGGGGGTAACCTTGTTACGGCCCCCTTCTATACTTTTGCCACGTTACCCCTCGAAGCGTTAACGCTGTTTGGGGTAGAGATTGCTATGTGACGTGTCAAGAATGAGTCCTATGATATACGCGATATCCTTGAGAAAATTTAAGGATATTCGCTCCAGGAGTTAGAATTCTGGGACCCGAAGGGTAATTCTCTGAGAATATCACTGTAGTATATAATATATCCTTTTGAAGCTAACTTAGGAACTTCCATCAGGACGACATGGCTTGAGCCCAAAAATTAATTTTGAAGCAAGAGGTAAGAACTTTCTCAAAATGTTGTTCATTTAGAGAGAGAGAGAGAGAGAGAGAGAGAGAGAGAGAGAGAGAGAGAGAGAGAGAGAGAGACTGACGTGATATATGAAGTGTAGGAAGAATCATGCAATCTAAAGGAGACTGCTAATCTTAATTTGTTACTCGAAACACGGAATAGTCATAATTTTATTTACCATTTTAGAAGTAGAATTTGCTCTTTATGGAAAATCTTAGAAGATACCGACACTGTTATAGGTTTTTTATCTTTCATGGATAAAACCTTCATATCTCTGTCAATCTATGACGATAAAAGGTAAAAATCCTCGGATAAAAAGGACGAGTGGATTATTTCTATATAAATGGGACGGAAAAGTTTAAAATTGGGTATGACCTGACACGGGGAAAAGGGAAAATTACGAAATTTCCCGTAAAATGAGTAGTGGATAAAAACATCTAGATAGACTAGAGAAAACAGAAATGATGAGGGTAATAAAAATAGAATACCGTAATCTAAAATGAAAATATGAATGTGAAGTAAAGAGCAAATCCTGCAAAGTGGGGTAAGTGGGTGTGTGTGTGTGTGAGGGCAGGGGTGTGAACTTAGTAGAGGTTATCCATTTTAGGAATCAACAGAAGTGCATAAGAAGAGCACAATTCAGATGAAATTGGTATTAAAAAAAAGAAAATACCTTTGTTATGAACAGACAATGCTATTTATTTCAATTCTCAACGTATTATTATTATTATTATTATTATTATTATTATTATTATTATTATTATTATTATTATTATTATTATTATTTCAATCTCCAATGCTGTAGAGAAATCCATTGATTATTGCTATGAAATTCATATGGTTGGACTTAATTTCAGTGATACCTTTGACCGTGTTAATTATAATGTCCTTGTTTTCAATCTCAAACAGCTGGGAGTAGGTTTGTCGTTTCTCAGCATCATCATTGAACTCTAAAGTAATCTTTAAGAGCTGTTGTTGATGGGCACCATTGTGAGCATAGGAATGTGTTATCAGTGCTTACTCAAGGTAGTGTTCTTGGCCCAATACTTTTCATATTATATTCACATGACATGTGATTGGCCTAGAAAACAAGCTTGTTACATATGCAGATGATACTACACTCTTTGTAACAACTCCATCGCCTGAATATAGATCTTGGGTTGCAGAATCCCTTAATTAAGATCTAGCTAAAATTAGTGTATGATTTAAATGATGGGGCATAAAGATGAACCCTAACAAAACTCAAAATATGATTGTCTGTAGATCTAGGACAGTGGCTCTTCATTATCCAAATCTCAGCATGAATAGTGTTTTTATTTTTAATTTCTGTTTTTTTTTTTTATTTCGTATGACTCCTTTGAAATTTTAGGTGCGATTTTCGACAGCAACTTTAGTTTTAAGAAAAACATTTGGTCTATGTCTTCTTCAATTGCAGAAAAAATGGCTTATTGAGAATTTTATTTTCAAGATTTTCTGTGATCAATCTATTAAAAAAAAGTTTTTTAATTCTTTCATTTTACCTTGTTTCGAGTATTGTTCTCCTTAATGGTCTTCAGCTGCTTATTCGCATCTTAATTTGTTGGACACGAACTTACGGTCTATTGAATTTCTTATTCCTGTTCTAGATATCAATCTCTGGCACCGTCGTACAATTAGTTCGTTATGCATATTGCATAAGATTTTCATAATTCTGATCATACTTTACCTTCAGACCTTCCCGGACAGTTCCATCTTGTTCTAAAAAACTAGATATGCAGTTAATTATATTTGCCAGGCCTTTTCCATAGCGAGGCTCAACACTACACAATAGTCTAGAAGTTTTACTCCAGCTGTGACCAAGTTGTGGAATGATCCCCTAATCGGGTAGTGGAATCTGTAGACCTTCAAAAGTTCAAACTTCCGGGAATTTTTTTTTCATGTTGAACAGGCTGACATAAGTATTTTTATAGTTTATATGTGAAATTTCTGTTTTGATGTTGTTACTCTTTTTCAGAAATTCTCATAATTGTTGATTATTTCCCATATCATTAGTTTATTCCCCTATTTTCTTTACTCTTAGGGCTGTTTCCTCGTTGGAGCATTTGGGTCTATAAAATCTTGCTTTTCCAACTAGGGTTGTAGCTTAGGTAATAATAATAACTATATTAATAAAAATAAAATAATAATAATAATAATAAAAATAATAATAATAATAATAATAATAATAATAATAATATCAACAATAATAATAATAATAATAATAATAACAATAAAAAATTAATAATAATAACATTATTGATAATAATAATAATAATAATAATAATAATAATAATAATAATAATAATTATGATAAAAATAATAATAATAATAATAATAATAATAATAATAATATTAATAATAATAATAATAATAATAATAATAATAATAATAATAATAATAATAATAATAACATTTTTGATAATAATAATAATAATAATAATA
>NC_090748.1:35400975-35405975 GCF_036898095.1 Palaemon carinicauda
TCACTAATAAAGAAATAATATACGCGACCCAGCAGAATTCTCGTTCACCCGTAATATCATCTTACACGCAATCTATCGAGCCAAACGTACCTTCGAATTTAATAGTGCAAATAAAGAAAACATTACCGGGATCTGAAATATTAATCCTTTCCGACACTTTGAAAAGTAACGGATTGTCTGTCACACAAGCTATTTATACAGTAGGCTCACATCAACAATGTAATATTGAAGTCTGTAATCATTTAAATAACACTTTAGTAATTCACAAAAATCAACATATCTTGGATGTAGAAGATTATAAACATCGTATTCTTACCGTTGCTGAAATCAATCACGTTCAATCAGTTGCGGATGAGTCCCTATAGCATTCTATTAAAAATAAAATCAGTAAAGACATTCAAGATGTAGAAATTTAGCAGAAAATTTTTGGACTTTTAACTAAATATCATGATGTTTTTTCCACTACGGATAGATCCTTAGGAAAAACAGATGTGATCGAGCATCAAATAAGGTTAAAGGACAAGCAGAAAATTATCTATGTACCCTCGTACAGACTCTCTATGAAACTCCAGAATGAAATAAATGATGAAGTAGGTAAAATGCTAGAAGAAGGAGTCTTAGGAAATCAAACAGCCCTTATAATTTTCCATTATTAGTTGTACCGAAAAAATATCGAACATGGCGTATCTGCGTAGACTTCCGTCGTCTAAACGAGGAGACGATCCCTGATCGATTCCCAGTGCCATGTACTGACGATATTTTGTCTTTGTTAGGTCAGAATAAATATTTTACCAGTTTGGACTTACTTAAAGGCTTTCACCAGATATCATTAGAAGAAGCTAGTATCCCATACACAGCCTTCAGCACAGCCAGGGGACATTATGAATTTTTACGGATGCCTTTTGGTTTACGTTGTGCTCCCATAACATTTACAAGAATGATTGACATATTGTTTGGAGACTTGTTAGGGGATATATTGCATGCCTATATGGACGATCTTGTAATGTTTTCCAACACCTTAGAAGAACATCTACGTAAGATAGAACTAGTACTACAGAGATTAAGACAACATAACTTAAGGGTAAAGATTAGTAAGTGTGCATTTTTCAAAACAGAATTAATATATTTGGGTTTCATGGTGTCAAGCCAAGGTCTTAAAGTAGTCCATGATAAGGTGTCGGCTATACGTAATTTTCCCATACCTACTAATGTCAAGGGAATACAGCAATTTCTGGGTTGTAGTGGATATTACAGGCGTTTTTATACGCAACTATTCAATAATAGCCGCTCCTTTAACTGATCTTACGAAGAAGGGCGTAGATTTCATATGGTCTGAGCATCATCAACAGGCGTTTAATACCTTGAAAGATGAACTGTGTAGTTCTCCTATCTTAAAATTTCCTGACTTCGGTAAGGAATTCTTCATTGCAACAGACGCCTCAGACTTAGGAGTAGGAGGGGTATTGCTTCAGCAATATGATAAACAATTTTTCCCGATAGCTTTTTATTCTCGAAAACTGAGAACTTCCGAAAGTAAGTATGCAGTAATAGACAAGGAAGGGCTAGCTATTGTTAATTCACCAGTGCATTTTAAGTTCATAATATACGGTTATCCCGTTAAGGTTCTTACTGACCATAAACCACTAACCGAGTTCTTTAAAGGCTTCAACCACAGCCCTAAACGAACTCGGTGGCATTTGATCATTCAAGATTTTGGCGCAAGAATCGGGTATTTACCTGGGAAAGCAAATATCATTGAGGATGCATTATCACGCAACCCCGTGTCATCTTGTACGGAGCCTTTAGCTGCATTAATAGATATATCAACATCCATGCCTATTGTTAAAACGATATCTGAACAAGAAGATTTAGGCTGGAGCGCTGAATTATTACAGACTGAGCAAAGAAAAGATCAGAAAATAGAAACAATTATAAATGCTTTGAAAGGCAATCATAAGGAAAAGGGATATATAAAGTATAAGCAGCAGAATTATATAATCAAAGATAATATTCTGTGTAGGACCGTGACAAAGAAAACCCGAATTACACCACATGTAACTAACGACCAGGTAGTAGTACCAATCTCACTTATTTCCACTGTCCTGAATTGGTTGCATGCAAATCCATTACATGGACACCCAGGGTTCTCATTGATGTCACAGAAAGCCAAATCATTGTTTTATTGGCATACAATGGTTACAGATATAAAAAAACACATAGCTAATTGTCGCACATGTCAGGAAAACAAAGGGCATCCTAAAACACCTGTCAGCCTAGGGGCTTATCCCATGCCCAATCAACCCTTTGAAAGAATACATTTGGATTTGTTAACAGGAATTTATGAGTCAGACAGAGGAAATAAGCACCTCTTAGTAATTGTAGATGCTTTAACTCGATATACAGAACTAATAGCGCTTAAAACTAAAACTGCGATTGAATGCGCTAGGAAGTTTTACGAGTGTTACATTTGTAAACATGGAATTCCACACTGATAATCTCAGACTCGGGTGGAGAATTTAATAATCACTTTCTTACCTCATTGTGTGAATTCCTTAGCATAAAGAAAATAAATACCATGATATATCACCCAGAGTCGAATGGGCTAGTGGAAAGAGCAAATAGGAAGGTTTTAAATATATTAAGAGTAACACTAGGGGGATCAGACCCCAACTGGGATATTGCAATACCTGCGGTACTGAGTACTCTGAATCATTCATATCATATATCAAATAAAATGTCACCGCATGAAGCATTGTATGGTATCCCAGTTAGAACGCCTTTCCATGTATTAACGCCTACAACTAATCTATCAAATCCTTTAAAAAAATGTATAAATGCAAGCAAAAGTCGATATGATATCCTTCGAAAGAATTTAGAAGAATCACAAATCATATTGAAAAGGAATCATGATAAAATAGCGAAGCCAACTAAAACATATACTGTGGGTGATAATGTATATATACAGGTAAATGTACGGAAAGGACTCAATTATAAACTAACACCTAAGTTTGAAGGCCCATTTAACATTTTGGAAACATTAACGGCCAATAGGTTTAGAGTTCAAAACGTATCCCAACCCACGGATGAGAGAATAGTACCATTGGCTCACACAAGAAATTAAAAAGAAAAGAGAGGAAAAGAAGTGAGGGAAAATTTTATTCTGTTTTATGTGATTAAAAGTTTTCTTTTTAATACAGGAGTAATTACATATATTTTTCTCGTTACAGGTTTCCAAGATGAATTTTTTGTTGTTGGGAGTGATATTGTTCGCTCAGACATTTTTCTCGTGTGGGACGAGCTCTAAAACTAAAAGTATAGATTTTAAATATGGCACTATAGCTGAAAGACAAGAAGACGTTTTTATTACATCAAGCAACGTAGTTGTAGAAGTGCATATGCAAGCAATTTTTCTTCCAGAGAATGATATCACTAGCTTAAAAAGTGCCAGTTCAAGGTTTGCTGTCTCATTAGATGAGTTGCATAGAAGACATTTTCATTTGACTACAGAGAGTTCGCTTAGATCGACACTAAAAGTTGCAGAGATGCTATCTGATGACTTGCAAAATAAGACTTATGAGACAGAATCTTTGGCTCGTGACCTTTTGATGTGGACTGTAGGGTACGAACATAAAGAAAGACGAAACCCGTTTATTTTTGCTGCATTAAACATCTTTGGGTCTATTGCAAGTTTAGGTTTAGGAATTTCCAATCGTCTTAAGATTAGTAATCAAAATAAGAAAATTGAGTTCTTGACTCATGAAGATGAATTGATTATGTCAGAACTAAGGAATCAGTTAGCTTCAATCAATCAAATTATGGATTTAGTAAATGAACATTCAAGTAATATCAGTCAGATTATGGAAGTACAGGATTTGTTAGCAACATTAACGTATTATGATTCAAAAATAGATCACATACATAACAGAATTGCACATTTCATTGAGAAATCAAAAGATTATGTAGAAGCTGTCACGTTAGCAACGAAAGGTGTATTGTCGCCCCATTTGTTACCTATAAAATACTTAAAGTTAGTTCTGGAGAACGGATGGGAGAAAATAGGTTATGTTCCTTTGTTAGACGCACTTAGGTTAGAATTTTATCACAGCCTAATTACAGTAAGCGTTGAAAATAACAAGATTAGGATTACAATTCCCTTTGATTCTTCTGATGCCTGGCAATCTTACAGGATATCACCATTTCCGACTTTCATGACGAATTACTCAAATCCAGTAATATCCAGTTTGACAGGACACGTATTGATTTCCCCAGACAAGGAAACATATACGGTCATTAAAGACTTAAATCAATTAACTCACTGTTCAGATGCAATGGATAGAAAAATATGTACAGCTGACTCATTTGAATTCCATAAAAACTTAATGGATTCATGCGAGTTAGGTATAGTGCTAGACGGTGTTCTCTCCCATACAAGTGAAAATTGTCTGGATAAGCTTTATCCCTTTGACAATAATGAGTTCAATTGCAGACTGAACAACGGCTCGTGGATACGATACGACAAGGACGGTTTCAATGTATCATGCCCAGACTGATCCACGTCCTATGCCAAAATCTTCGTTGCAGCAGGTGGTTGTATCGGGACTTCCCCTAATTCCATGGTGACCGGGATCAAGACCATCATCAGAGAACGAGCCTACTTCGCGAACTTCACGTGGACGACTACAATGCCATCACTACCTCTCCCATACAACAGACAGGTAGCCAAGCGGTTGATGAAATTGACCGAGATGGACCACCTGTCACCGACTTAAAAGGAATTTCTTCACCCCATACTACTAGCAGGAACAGTTGTGACGGTGATGATATTTATCGCCGTGAACATCCTTGTTTGGCGTAGGTTAAGGAACAGTTTGCAGCTAAAACAGAACGTTTTGCCATGTCCACACAAAACTCCTTATTTAACTCAGTTTGAAGCCGTTTGAAAGTGGCCACTTCATTCGCTAAAAGGAGTAAAATTGTCTGGGAATAGCGTGTGTACGAAA
>NC_090748.1:35430975-35435975 GCF_036898095.1 Palaemon carinicauda
ATATATATATATATACACACACACACATATATATATATATATATATATATATATATATATATACACACACACACACACATATATATATATATATATATATATATATATATATATATATATATATATATACGTTGTGTGTGTGTTTGAGTATGTGTGTCAATATTGATATAATTTTCATATGTTTACCCGAAAATAAACTATATATAATCATTCATTATCAAAATATCAGCACCTATCGGAATTGACCTGCATTACTGTAGTTATCACGCATTACTAACATTGAATTGGAAAAGAAATAACCGTTAATAATGCCTAATAGGAAACAGAACGAAGGCCCCAAAACACTATGTTACCTTTAATCTAATTAGGCTATCATTTAAAGACTAAGCTAAGAGATGTTCCTCAATTATATCTAAGGATATTCCGTTGCATATATGGTCCGCTATTCGTTGATCCTATTAGGAAACCCAAATACCTAACATGAATAAACATTGAACTTGATGCGAGACAAGAAATGGCGCTGTTATACCGTCATAGATGGGAGAACATTGTAAGGCATCGTTGTGGGTTTGTGAGCATCAAACTCGTCAGGGAGGGGAAGCAGAGGAATTAGCCGATTGGCCATAATTCCCTTTCGAGCAGTGTTACGATTTCATACGTCAGATGCTATGATTTAAATCTTACGTGCGTGATCTTACTTGATATTAGATAGTGGGTGGAGATATTGTTCATTATAGGTTAGAAAATTTTTCTATTTAAAAACCGTGTTGGACTGTTAAATGTTGCTTTTTTATATCCTTGATAGAAGTTAACTTGAAAGGTTTTATATATATTCATATATATATATATATATATATATATATATATATATATATATATATATATATATATATATATGGTATAAGTGTGTATATACTGCATAAATTCACACACACACACACACACACACACACATATATATATATATATATATATATATATATATATATATATATATATATATATATATATATATATATATATACATACATACATACATATATAGATATATATATATATATATATATATATATATATATATATATATATATATATATATATATTATGAGTAACTTACTTATGCATGTTATGAATAAGGTAAACTATTACATCATGATCTCTTTCTTGAAAGGAATTAGGTATTCTTCCCTTGAGAATTATCCTGATAAACGAGAGAAAGGCTATATCCCACTTTATTAATGCCGTGAAAAGGGACTATTACCATTTTCCTGAAAACGATTTTTCCAATTTCTATTGTTGGTAAATTTTAAAACAAAAACACGTGAAATAATATGAATGGGATTCACATCTTTGTACCCTTGGGACAATGAAAGTTCTAACAAAGGACCTTCTCTTATGCCCCAAATTTGTGGAAATATCTGACCTCCTCTAAAAACTTTTTATAACCATTCATCTTACTTGCTAGCGGGTTTTAGTTGCCCCTTTATTTCTACTCCATTTACCATGTTAGGAATAAAATTTTTCCCCCCTTTTTTTTTTGGCTGCTGTAAATTTCATTTGTTACCTTTTTAATTTGTCTAACTTCTGAAGTAATTGGTTTTTATCAATGGAAGCATTAGGCTGCCCTCCTCAGTATAAGCTGATGTTATTTACCTGTTATCAGGATGCATCTGATTGAATGTCAATTACTATAAAATATATAATCTCTTAATTTATTACCCGACATTTGCAAAAGGTAAGCAAACCACATGAATCTTAGTGTGTTATGAAGTCAGTCATGGTGACAGGAGGTGAGAAAAAGGACTGGATTAATTCTATACATTGTTAATTACTTTGACCTGGGTCATTTTTAAATATGAAACAAGGAAAAACAAGACGGAAGTTGATTCGGTTATATGATTTCCTTGCTTTATTATTTAGAAAGAGCTTTTATTTTAGATTTATGATCATATATTTAAATCATGTGTCATTAGGCTATGTCCACCTTTGGCTTCTTTCTTCATGGCCAAATGCCATGGAATTGATAATATTTTATTGAACGATGTTAAATGAAAATCTATACTTATATAAAATGTAGAAATTTTAATTATCATCAGGCAATAGGTTTCATATTCAGTTGTCAATAATTTTCATGGCAATCTTTTTTTTTTCTCTATTCTTTCTCTGCAGCTTTTACCCATCTCTATATTGGGTCGCTACATTTTTCTCTATACTGGGTATCCTGTTTTCTCAACTTAATCGTTATTGTAGCATGTCACTTCATACTCTATCTCCATCTGAACTTTCTTTGTTGAATTGTTTTCGACACTTCTGCTTTGACTGTTCCTCTAATATAATCATTTCTGATCCCGTCCCTTCCCGTGACTCCATCAATCAAGTGAAACATCCTCATTTTTTGCTACTTATATATTTCTTTCTTGAGTCTTTGTTATTTGCTAAGATTCAGCTGCAAATAATAAAGTAGGTATAATTATAGTTTTATAAAACCACCCCTTTACCTTCGCACCAACACATTTAAGACATATATCATGTGGTTAATTTCGGATTCCATGCCTTCATTATTCATCACACAGGACCCAACGTACTTCAAGGTCTTAATCTACCTAAGTGTATCGACACCTATTTTAACAGCACTCGGTTTTCCTTCTCCCATCCCCATATATTCTGTGTTTTCTCTACTTATCCTTAAACCTGTATCTTTATTAGACTGTCTCGGCATCTCTAGTTTCCTTTCTATCCCTTCTCTTGTCAGATCTACCAAAACAGCATCATCAGCAAACATCATACTCAAGAGGATATCCTTTCTGACATCTGTTTTAGTAACATCCATCTTAAGATAAAAAAATGTAAGGACTAAGAGGGAACCTTGATGTGAACCAACCCTTTTGTTTCCACACTGATCTTCACTTGGGCGGTAACCACTATATACTTATCAATGACTACTTCCACAAGCTTTTCTGAAACGCCCATCTGTCTCTCTCATACATCTCCACACATCGTGCTTAGGTACAAGATCATACGTTTTCTCCAAATCAATAAATGCCAGCTTCAGTCCCTCTGCCTTTCTGCATATTTTTTCCCGTGTGTACCTCAATGAGAAAATTGCTTCTACTGTAACGTCTCGTGGAATAAACTTAAATTACTCTCCACTTACTAATTTTTCATTTCTTATTCTTCCTTCTATATTTCATTCATATATCTTCATTGTATGAAATATGAATTAAATCCACTGATAGCTTGAATAGTCCTGCATATCTCACTTTCCGGAATATATCAACACCTCTCTTCCCGGACATTTCCACACCTTAAATGATATGCGGTCAGGTACAACATGCCTTCCCATTTTTCATCTTGTCAAGTGCGCTATCTAATCCTTCTCTGTGGGTATTTGAGACTGCTCTTAATAGGGGGTTTCCCTCATATGTTATTCTTATGGGAATTTATATATTCAATAGGTTATCAAGTGGTTCTTTCCATCTTGCTCTTAAAAACACTGCCCTCAAAAACACTCCCCCTTTTCGGTCTTGAAACTGCTTGATGTGTGTCAGATCTGTAGTTTTTCTATTTATGCATTTTGTTATCTTATTGATCATCTTCTAGACCTTTGATATTTCTATTATCCCTTACAACTCATTCCTTTCTTCTGTCTTTGTTCTAGCTGTCAGGTTATGTAATTCGCCTCATTACCATTTCTTTCATTATCCTATTCTTACTTCTTGTTTACTTTTTAATCTATCATGGCAGTGATCCCTGAATAGCCTAATGTTTTCATAAAGAGAAGGGTCCTAGGGAAAACAGAGGAAGTGAACACTTTTTGTAGCGTTTTTTTTTTTTTTTTTTTTTTATCAAATATGTTTATTAACAACTCAATTCGGTTAATAAGGGCACAATGAAAGCTAATGTTATGATTTGATTACATTATAGTTAATCAGCTAAGACGAACTTATAATTACATCCATAAAAAAAAGAAAGGAAAAAGAAAAAAAATTGTCACGCTAAGTTCAATTGAACTTGTTCAGTCTGATTACTTTCATGTTATTCTCCCCGTAAGAATTATAATCAAAATCATGTAATCCATTTACATGGGAATATGTATAGAGTACGAACAAAAATTATTAACCCTATGTTTTATCAGTAAAATATGTTGCGACATTTGCACCAAATATAAAAGTACAAAGGTATGATAAACTTCTTTTCCTACAAAAACAAAACATTATAATTCTGAAGATTATAATTAAAATCACATTTTAACGTCTGCTTTGAATAAAAAACGTAGTTTTTTTTTTTTCAATGCTATTAATACTATAAAGTATTTATGATATCCTCATCATTAATGACAGGAACATAATTATTTTGACAAAAAAATTTGAATGAAATGTTTAATAAAAAGCAAAGCTTTATGATTAGGGATGTTTTATTTGCTAATAAATTGTCAGTTTCCAAATGGATGATGCAATCTTGAAAGTGATGATTAAAAAAGTAATAATATTTCATTAAATCTGTTATTAAAAATCAAACGCTTTAATCAGCATATTCATTTATTTATTCACTTATTTGAATTTTAAGATCTATTAAAATAATATTCTTCTATAAAAATAAAAATGTGTTTTATGATTCCTTCGATCGTTTGTCTCTTTTTTTAATACTTTCTTATAATGGAATAGTTACGATGTTTTTAGATCCTTTTATTTTGCCTTGAAATTATTTTTATGTAACCATCTTTCTTTCAGGCTTTCGGGCAGACGAAATATTGTCAAATGACTTCATCTCTCTTCCTTAGTTTCATGATCAAGTGCAGCACATTTGGTGCAAAAGCTTTCCTTTGTTACGTCCTTAAATTCGCCACACTTGTTTTTTTCCTTCCGCTACCCGGGAAACCGTTCCAGAATATTTGCTGGAAATTGTAAATCAAAATAATTGATACTTTCCTTTCTCTTTTTATCTGCCAAACAGATAAATGAGTTTAGATATATCGTATGCAGCCAGTGTATATGAATCTG
>NC_090748.1:35443475-35445975 GCF_036898095.1 Palaemon carinicauda
GCAATAACATAAGACCAAAGACTACATTGATTCTCACTTACCATTCGAATCTAATAGAACTTATAGGTAAGTGCATTAACCTGATTACCAAGTTGAAGAGATTGTATGTCATCGTTTATCATATACGTATGAATTGATTAATTAATTCAATATGATTCCCATTTTCTTTAATCAATTCCGATTGTATTAACTATATTTGTCTCTTTTATTGGGAATGGGATTTTGCATGGCTATCTATCTACTTGGATAACTTGTGAGAGTAGATAACCATTATCTTTCCACAGGAACAAAATAACTATAGACAATTTTTTCTAGCGAGTCAGATTTGCACCAACTCGCCGCGGTGCCCTTTTAGCTCGGAAAAGTTTCCAGATCGCTGATTGGTTGGACAAGATAATTCTAACCAATCAGCGACCAGGAAACTTTTCCGAGCTAAAAGGGCACCGCTGCGAGTCGGGGCAAATCTGCCTCGTCCAAAAAAAATTA
Organism: Palaemon carinicauda; assembly: GCF_036898095.1. NCBI lineage: Eukaryota > Metazoa > Arthropoda > Malacostraca > Decapoda > Palaemonidae > Palaemon > Palaemon carinicauda. The sequence continues at coordinate 35,443,962 of NC_090748.1, forward strand.
GCAATAGTGAATTTATTATGTATTAATTTAATAAGACTTTGTGCTCCTCAAGTCCTCTATTTACTGTTATATTTGTTCGTACTTTTTCATTTTATTGATTTTTATGTTATTACTTCAACTATTTTTTATATGATCGAATGGAATATACATACATATATATATATATATATATATACACACATATATATATATATGTATATATATATATATGTATATATATGTATATATATGTATATATATATATATATATATATGTATATATATATATATATGTATATGTATATATATATGTGTATATATATGTATATATATATATATATATATACATACATATATATATATATATATATATAGATATATTAATTATTCAAACTTTTTGAAAATCTTTGTAAATGCAAGACATAAATTTTAATTGAAACTGAAATCTTCTTCATAGTTGGATGCAAAGTGAAAGATGATTTGAATGATAGTGCTATATATATAAGTTTATTTTGATGATACTGATATAAAAATGCATGAATATTACGCTTCCCTTTTACCATGTAATTTTTTACAGAAGATAAAACAAAAATAAAAGAAGTACTGTCGCTTGAAAACTACATATATAAAAGTGGCCAATTTAGAGGTCATTTTGTATCCTTTTAACAAATTAGAGGAATGATGAAGAATGTCACTAATTTTCAGACAATTTTTATTATTTCGATGATTGAAATCCCTTTGCAAATCCGAGTTGATAGTCAATCCTTAAACAGACTACAGTTTTCACCGTTTTTTTCATCCTTATCTTTGTCCGGAATTTACATTACGCTCGGTAAAAGTATAATTTTATTTTATTCTAGTCTGTTGTAAGGAAAAGTAGAACACTGGCCCGAGTCATTAGATTATATAGGAATGGGGACTACATCCTTTGATTAGAAAGGAACGGGGACTACGTTCTTAGATTAGATAGGAATGGCGACTATTTCCTTAGATTAGATAAGAATGGGAATTACGTCCTTAGATTAGATAGGAAGGTCCCTGTCTGTAGATGAAATAGGAAGGGCGGCCGTCCATATATTAGATAGGAAGGAGAGCATGTACTTAGTTTAGACGAGAGGGGGCCTCCGTCGGGTTGGTGACCGTAATATCACTCCTTTACGTCAATATGTCTTTCTAAAACGGTAGGAATCCTGGAAAAAACTTCCCAGGCATTTACGGTTTTTCCGGCAAATAATTAACAATGTAGGGTGTGCATCAATCGAGATTGGTATGATTCTTAATCAGTAAGATAGAATTACAAAAACTTTGGACATAGGGATTGCCAAATTAATTAACAAAAAGAGTTTCATGATTAATCAGGTTTAAGCTTCATGATAAATCAGGTTTTGATTTGGGCAGTAATATCCCGTAGATTTATAGGAAAGACTACAATATGTATAATCAAGTTTTCTATATGCTCGATACAATGAAGTGTATTAAAATACAGTGTAGATAAAGTTAGAATATTATTATTTGTAAGTTAATGTCCATGACTTTAACTCTGTTCTGATCTTTACTCTTAAGCCTACTTGAATAACTGTCGAAGACACGTGCATAATAGGTGTCAAGACCTCTGTCATTTTTCTCATTTTATTCAATTATAAATACGAGTACGGTGAAATGTCACACTGATTGAATGTTATCCAATAACACTTGAATGATAATAGGCTTATTTTACTTGTTCACGATTCTAACTATAATTATACTATGAAATATATATTTGACAACTGGCTTTATAGCACTTTAATGCTGTAATAAATTCATTTGGAATAGATGTTTAATGGTTTTGCTCGCTCAAATTAATCAGCGTTCAATATTTTCGTTCAAAAAGTAGAACTTTGGAAACAGGAGAGGCATCAGGGAGATTTAAAGGTTCGAATGTTCTACATTTTTTTTTCTGAACAAAATTTCACTCAAGGGAAATCTTCTTCCCTATTATAATTATTATAAGGTTTGAACATTGAGAAAAAATAAGAACGTTATCGTTACAAAACAT
>NC_090748.1:35460975-35468475 GCF_036898095.1 Palaemon carinicauda
ATATATTGCTATCATCACATATTTATAACTGACTGTCTTAGCAGAATATGTTCATACTATTTTACTTTTTTTTTTTTTCTGTATCCGAAAATAGGACATATTGTATGCATTGTTGTTTGCTGAAATACTAATACCTTAATTTGCGTTATTACTTAAATGTAATTCATCAATAGTGAAGGCATTAGAGCCTATATGTTATTCTCTCTACAAAATTCATAACGTATCTTATTTGATGGCATATGTAATCCCTTAAAGATAAGATATATAAATGGTGCTAATTATGTATTTTCATATGTTATTAATCAGGTTGGCATATTCAGTAAATATAAAATAGAGTCACAAGGGTCTGTGCCATGTTTCCTCGATCCCTAGCTGGACTTTTTTTGGTTCTACTATACTTCCATCTATGCTTCCTTTCTTTCATATATTGTTCAACCTCTTAACTTTTACCTCTAAGTGTAAATCTTGTGTTTATCTCAGGGTTGCCAGGTTTTCCAAATGAGAAAAAGCCAGCGTCTGATCAACTGCAGCTTTAAAAGGCCAAGCTAATAGTAGAAAAAGGCCGAGAATATAGCATTTAAGGATAACCAATTTCAAAAAGGCCAAATTCAGGTATCTAGCACGAAAAAAAGCCAATTTTGGAGTGTTTTGGCCCGAAAAAGGCCAACCTGGCAACCCTAATATTCCTAGATGAGATTCGGCGCTCAAGGGTACCACAGATCACCGCCGGGCTATATACCTACTTTCATAAATCCACAATTGCTTTCGCCATTATTTCATAATATATGGTAGAATAAGATCTTACCAAGTGGAATCATACTTTGAACATTGGTAGTGTAAACTCCCTTAGTAGATCAGTTCTCCTACATGATCATGTCTGAAAAAAAATTGAATCTCTCTCTCTCCTCTAATAATTAGAAAATACTTCACGGATTTCATCCATAAAACAAGTGAAATTATCTTTACAGATCTTTTATTATGAAGAGGGTTAAATGTTAAGTAATAATGTGTTTTGTTATATACCGAAGCCTTCTCCATACAGAGAAAATTACGAGCAAGCCACCATGGCAAAGAAAAATTAAAGTGACAAAACAAAAATATTGTACATTAGACTAATTAGATACCCCTACACCTCAGGGGGTCTTCATATATCATTTTTCCCTTGCAGCAGTTTACAAAGGAAATTAGTTATAAAAAAAAAAAAAAACCAGTATATACCTTATTATCTGCACTATGTAGCCTATTAATGATACCATATTGATTTACAAATTTTGATGATATGCTTACAAATATTAAAACCAGAAATAATTTTCAATCCAGGTGTAAAAAAAATCTATGAATAATAATCCATTTACACATCTAACAAAGGTAAAAACCGTTATAAAACTACCAAAACATCAACAAATGCAGCTGTTTCTAGTCCACTGGAGGAAAATGGCCTTAGGCATGTTTAAAGGTTTAAAGGTTACTCATGAATGGCAGAGGCAAGGGACAGTGACATTGCCCTATCAAGCAGGACAAAACCCTAGAGACTGACCATATTACATATGATCAGCGCCCAAGCACCATCACCACCTACGCTATAGGAATAAGGAGGGCCAGGGAATGACTGCTGATGGCTGAGAGGATAGACATATAGGCTGCCACAAACCCTCCATCCATAGCTCCCAAGGATGATTAGGTCGCAGCGACCAACTGAACTATCGAGTTTAAGCAGGACTCGAACCCCAGTCTGGCTAACACTAGGCAAGGAAGCTACAACCAGGCCACCGCAACCCTGAAATTAGTTTATAGTGTTTGGTCAGTTTTCATCACAGCTCTGGCACCGAGGATTAGTGATGGTGGGAAATTCTCGTAAAATCAAAGAAGAGCAAATCAACCTAGTATGGGTGGCCCTGATTAGATTAGCTGTGCTGATCAAGGCGACACGCAAAAACTTTTCCCCACTCTTTGGTATCTCCACTTAAAAAGGGATACTGTCCTTATATGAATATAATTAATTTAACATATAAGATATGAAGAACATAGATTGCCTAAATAAAGAAAACGTTAATGGGTTTGATAAGAGAAAAGTTCAGTAATTTTTATACTATATTCCTCTCATAGTCTTTAGTGTATCCAATCTCTTATGAAATCCTACTAAGCTTGATCTTTAAAGTGTTGAATCTAGGCAAACTATGTTTTACAGCAAGTTTGACGTCATTTGTAGTGCCAAATATCACACAAACTCTGATTCTTTCAATGCTTTATTATAACAAAAATACCTTTAATGTGTATGAGAAAAAACGGTAATACAATACAAAAACTATATTGCATTATTTAATTGGAAAAAAAAAAAAACTTTAATCTCGACCGTCCGGAAATTACTGCGCCATAAACAAAGTTTCTCTCAATTCTTTTTTTCATTAGTCCATTCTATTGAGAGTGAATGATCACCTGTAAAATTTGTATCTCTTTTCATAGGAAAAAAAAAAAAAAAAAAAAAAAAAAAAAGTTGTGCTATTTGTCTGGGAACTGAAGAGTTTTTCTTGCAGGGTGAATTACTGCTGGAAAAATAAATATGATTTTTTCTTTCTTTACCGAGTTTTTTCCCCAACGTTGTTTTATATTTTCTAGAAAGGGAAGCTTCCTGTTGTGACTTTTAGATGATTTTCAATTAAAACCATTTGTGGGATGGAATATCTTTCTATCATTTTAGACAAAGTACTTTTGTAGAATTGTGACATTAAATAAAAAGGGAAATATGCATTATCATATAAAACAAAAGACAGTTATTTCTAATTAAACCCTTTATCTATGATTCCAGTCACATATAAAAGAAAACTTTTGGTCAAATGAAGATAAGACCGACCAGCAGGCAAAGAAAAAATAGGATGAAGTGTGGTAAACATTTTATGGAACAAATTTTATGCTTTCTTGTGGCTTCGTCACTATCTGCTCTCATTTATGAATACGGTTTATTACAAACGTACTGTAGACCACACGAATTAAATCATTCAATGCAAATCAAAAAGCACACAGACAAAAAAAACACTCTAAATCGTAGGTCAATGAATCTCAATAAGATCAGAATGTAAAGGATGCTCAGATTTAGATAAAAAAAAAATCTTATGCAACATGCACAATGAACTAATTGAACGACGATGTCAAAGACCAATATCTAGATCAGGAATAAGAAATTTAATAGACCGTAAGTTCCTGTCCAACAAATTAAAATGAGAATCTGCAGCTGAAGACAAGACAGAAGAACAATACTCGAAACATGGTAAAATGAAAGAATTAAATCATTTCTTCAGAATACTCTGTTCACAGGAAATCCTAAAAAACTTTCTCAACAGGCCAATTTTTTGTGCATTTGAAGAATACACAGACCTAATGTGTTTATCAACAGTAAATCTGCTGTCGAGAATCACACCCAAAATTTTAAGCTATACAAAGTTGAAGAAACATCACCAATGTTGACATCCAGAGGTTGAGGACTCTTCAATGTCTGGCCTTGGCCTACTTACAATATACTTATGTTTTGTTAGGATTCATCTTCATACACCATAATTTGCACCATGCAGTAATTTTAGCTAGATCTTTACTAAGGGACTCAGCAACCTCATATCTGCATTTAGGAGATGGAATTGATGCAAGGAGAGTAGCATCATCTGTAAATGCAATCAGCTTGTTTACTAGGCCATACCACATGTCGTGTATATACTGTATAGTATGAAAAGTAATGGGCCAAGAAAATACCCTTAGAAACAGCTATCACATTTCTTTACTCACTATGGTGCCCATCAACAATAAATCTTTACGATTTATTACTAAAAAAATTCAAGAATGATGCTAAGAAACAACCCACCCACTCCTAACTGTTTGAATTTGAAATCACAAGAGCCTCATGATGAACACGGTCAAAGGCAGCACTAAAATCAAGACCAATTATACTATAAGGCTTTTACAAAGCCCAAATTGTTAACAGACGATTACCTTTAGCAAACCTATTAAGACGTTTTGTCATAAGACGCTCAAAAACTTTAGATTATATAGGAGTTAGGGAAATTGGGTGGTAATCAGTTAGATTTGTGCTGTCACAAACATATTTACATAATAGAGTAACAATACCAATTCCGCAACAAGTGCTATAAGTTCTTCTTCTTGCTAACTTGTGCATCATAACAGATAAGTTTGGAGCCAAGAAATCTGCAGTCTTAATTAGAAACAAACGAAAAATACCATGTCTACACCTCCAAAAGCATGAAGTTCCATCAGAAGAGCTTTAATTTCACGAGTTCGGAAAACTAGACTAGCTAGTTTAGCTGCAGGAAAACAAGAGTGAGGAATTCTTTCATTACTCTGCTTACTGTTAAATACATCTGCCAAAAGGATATCCTGCTCCTTTTGACAGTGAGTGACAGAGCCATCTGGTTTAAGTAAAGGAAAAATTGTTGCATCTACACCAAAGAGTGCAGATTTAATGGTATTCACCAATCAAAGGCATCTTTAGCCTACCCATCTATACATTTACTTAATTAGTAAAATCCTACAACAGTATCAACTGTTTTATGGTAAGATAGTGTAGTAAAGGATGATTTCCACTGTGAGGTGGATCAGCAAGTCAAAAGAAAATTAATTTGGTTCTTTGACGGTTAAGTTGCCTTTATGTTGCATTAAAGCAGACGAGTCAGCTAAGGTATCTAAGTTATGATTTTGTTCTAAAAATCTTGATATCACATAAAGTCCCTCTACGCTGTGGTTTTATGGGATCGCTAATAGATGTGATAAAAAAAAAAAAAAAACATTTTGTAACAATCAATTGATATTTTTGACTTAACTACAATTTACTATTATTAAGATTATGAAAATCTACCATGGGTTTAGGAGTTATTCAGCCTTGATCTATCAACATCTGGTTATGCATTGAAAGTGTAATATTTTCTGGAATCTAGCCTACTGTACCGCACGTGTTTCATACACGCCCTTTCATTGTAACAGTTCTGATTTTTTATCTCATCACTCGCCATTCCTTGCACTGTTTGTATACCTATTAGTCTTTTCATGTTCCTGCTTTTTCATATTTGAATTTTTTTGAAGTTCGATAAAATTTAGATTCATTCACTTCACCTATCAGTTATCACCTAACTGGCGCTTTCACACATTTGTGACTAGTGGAGCGTCCGCTCCCTAACGCCTGACTCCTCACTGATGTGCCCTACTCTTTGAAGATACCGCCCATGGTCCACCGAACCTGTCTCTTCTGCATATGCTGCCTCATGAAACTGCCACCCTTCACAAGCGGAGAAGCGCTCACTTGGTTCCTGGGTACTGGGTACTGAAGTCCAGTTTTGTATCAAAGGTGTGACTCAGTCGTGTGGGGAACCAAAAGGCTTTTTCCGCCCTCCAAGGAAATAACCAGTAGGATATCGCTCGCCTGCAACCTGCTGCAGACGGCTCTCCTCGTGAAGTGAATCTAATTCGTGCCCTTTGGCCAAGGTGCCCACCTGAACCTGTATGGGCTGCCATCTCTGATGTCGATTTTATTTTCATTTTCTATCTTATCAATTGCTCTATCCTCCCCTGTTAATAGACCATTGTGTCTTCTCATGCTAATTCATGTTTTCTTATGTTTGAATTACCGGAAATTTTTGCTCGCAAGGCACGCTCTATAAAAACTTGATGATTGTTTAATAAAGTCTAGTTGCTTGCACCTCACTTCTCTGTTATCCCCTAACTGGTACCTTCGCACAATACTATTATCGTAGGTTCACCTATTTGCTAATGGGATGCTTTATTTGTAGTACCATGACCTAACCTAGGCTCGTTTTTTGTATTCTGAAACTTGAGATCTGGTCTGTTCCTTGGCCTATCCTAGTTTTATTTTATTGTAAATTTCCTAAGGGCTGGTAATTATAAGTATGATCTAAGCCTTGACTTCATATTTTATATGACATTTGTCTCAAATTCCAGCACCTGAACATTGGGGATTACATCAATCTCTGCCATTGTTTCTGATTTCATTTTATTTAGTATTATGTTATCTAAGCTTCCTGCAAAGCAAAGGAATGATTGTACAGGGACATCGAACAAAAATAATTAGTATCCTCAAGATATCATTTCGAAAAATATTCTATGGTTTTGCTATTCTCATCAAATGGAAAACTAAAGTAATTATGTGGATCTACTTCATTCACTTCCTTTAAAATTTTACGAATGGTACTTTTCTCAGTATTATGTCTTCAATTTCAATTTCAAATCAAATTTTATCTAAATCTACTCTAGCCTTTTTAATCATGTAAGGGCATATTCTTTTTTACCTAACCTGTGCAGTTATATTCTACTAAAATAATGTGAACATTTACTAACCCTTGTCTTATGTGACTTACTAAATAAGGATTTTGATTTTAAGGAGTCTTTGATATTTTTCCTACTAGTCCATTCATTTTTATTTTGTCCTTAACGGTTAACTAACATGTGTAACTTTCATCAGTCATTTTCTGGTAATTATACACTAAACTCTGCAATGTCAACCTCTGTTATTTCTGACATTCTTAATTAGGAGAGTTTTATTTTAATATTATTCATGTCTACTGAAGCCTATTAGCAACTTTTTGTAGTATATTACAATCCTTTTTGGAAAGTGATAAATGTGCTTCCATATCTATTTTGTAAAATACTGTCTTTTTTATTTAGATTCAACATCCAAGAGGTCAAGAGTATACATTGTACCTTTTTTTGGTTTTCATACTATCTCTCTTACCAGTTTGTGAAACATATATGTTGATCTTATTTTCTTCTTTTATTGAGCTCCATCTTTTTTTTCTTTTTTTTTTTTTACATATTCCTTATTGTCTTTTATTCTGGTTTTGTTGCGCTGATATACTTTGGGTTGTAACTTCTTATCCTAAATTGCATTATCATAACAGCGGCTCTATAGTTATATCATCTTTTTCTTGTAGCGCCATTCTGTGTTAATTCTCATATCATGTAAATGATATACCATTATTCTTTTAAATTCTGTAATGTTATAGACTAGATGTGAGTACTCCAGTGACGGAGAAAATGGAATACAAAAGACAAAACCCATTTAGGTTAATGTATTAGCATAGCTAGGAGTCTGTCTGTGGGCGAGCACCTAGGGACACAGGTGAAAATGTGGTGGGGGAGGGGCGGGGGCAAAAGCCTACTGGAGTGTTCCTATATCTGCATATTTCAGAAGCATTCGGAAGCATCAAAAAGGTATTCAGGCATTATGCAGTATCTGGGATGTACAGAGTTGTACAGAAATCAGGTACATTATGATTATACAAAATCACAGAATAGGAATTACAAATATTAATCTGATGAGCCTGAAGTGAGCTATGAAAATCGCATCAATTCCAGAGTGTGTAGATATTGTAAAACAGAATCGTGGAAATAGTAGAAAAAAAATTAATAATTGTATTATGTAATAGATGATATTGATAAAAACTTAAATGGATGAACATATATATATATATATATATATATATATAT
>NC_090748.1:35480975-35493475 GCF_036898095.1 Palaemon carinicauda
CCAATGGCCTGAAATTACATATAAAAATTAGACTATATATAAGTTTACCGAGATCGGTGTTACTCTATGGACATGAGTCATGGTATGACAATGAAAACATTCTCCAGTAGATTTAGTAGATTTGAGCCCTCAGAAGGATATTGGGAGTTAATTGGTAGGACAGGATTAGAAATGAATCTATAAGAGAGATTACTCGAGTGTCATATGTTGATGAGATCATAATGAGGTGTAGATGAAGATGGTTTGGGCATGCTCTTTGCACTCCACAAGAGAGATTAGTTAACAAAACGTTCAGCTAGGCTCCACAAGGCAAAAGAAGAGTTGGAAGACCCCAGGATTACAAGGCTGAGAACTACAAACCAAGAAGTAGGAGATGATGAATGGAGAAGTATTGAATTAAAGGCTCGATTAACCTTCTCAACTTGATTCAACATCCTTCCATCTTTGTTAACCTTTTAACGAAGAAACCTTTATTTATATTCTCATAAATCATGGTGACATTAAAATCATATGTGCTTACATATCCGTCTCTCCAAACTAATATCTTCAGCTCTATGCCCCGCACCAAATTCCTTAAAAACATCACGATCAATATCCGTTCTGATAAAATTAAATGTCCACAAATAATTGTCATACATCTTTTATAGTTTAATTCAATATCCAATCTTCACCTATATAAATAAAAAATGGCTCTTCTTGTTTTAGGTATGCTCCGTCTTGTACCAACCGTGTGCTACATGATCGTACATAATAACGACATATGCTTGTATCTTCGCTCTCCCCTCTAACTAAAAAGAACCTGAAATAACATGTATGTTTTTCTCACCGTTAGCTGTAAACCGGTGCGGTGTTGGTTGAACAGGAAATCTCCTGTTACATTGAACCTGAAATAATGTGTTTGTTTTTCTCACCGTTAACTGTTAACCGGTGCGGTGTCGGTTCAACAGGAAATTTACTGTTGCACTGAGTTTTTGTATATGAAGGTGAGTGTTCTGTAATAAAGTTACTCAGTTGCTTTCATCCTTTCTTTGAGTCATAACCTTCTCTCGGCTCGTCACATTGGTGCCCCAGGAAGTAGACTCGCTCCTCCCGCCTTCCACCCCCCCTCGCCCCTCCATCGTTGGTACTATGGCGGACTCTACGGAAGTTGGCGCTGCGGCTGCCCCATTGAAACTTTTGTCATTCGCCAGCGGAGAGGCGTTTGCTTTGTTTCAGTGCGCAGAAGTCCAGTTTCGCATCAAGGGCGGGACTCGCTCAACCATCAAAGCAGATTATGTTCTCGAGGCGATACCCGAGGACACCTTCCTGGAAATATCCGACTGGCTTTGTGAACAAGGAGACACCCCAATAGCGTATAACTCCCTCAAAACATACCTTCTGCAGCAGTACTCGCCGTCGCCAGCCATCCGTATAGCAAAGCTATTTCAGCTCTCTCAATGACCGTTGGGGGATCAAAGGGCTTTACTCACCTTCAGGGAAATGACCAGTATGCTACCTGGCGCAGACGGCCCTCCTCGTGAGGTGAACCTACTTCGTGCCCTTTGGATACGCCATTTACCTGAACTGGTACGCGTTTCCATACCTGATGTCGATAGTTTACCCATAAAGGACTTGATGACCAAAGCCGACGCCCTTATGGGCAGCCACTTCAAGACCTCCATCAAAGCCTCAACTCCTGATGAAGAGGACGCCTATTCAACGTCAACCGAAGCTGATGTGAATGCCGTAAGACATACACGCCTACCCCGTGACGTGCCGACGCGTCAACAAAGCCTCCCATCACCCCCCACTCGCTCGCCCCCCAACCAATGACTTCTACAGCCACTTACTGCCTCCCATCCGCCGCAGTTTTGCTACTACCACAACAGATTCGGGGCAACCGTGAAGAAATGTGCCAAGGATTGTCAGCGGCCAAAAAACGTGTAAGTAGGCCATCACTCATGGCGGTGGCCTCCAGTGTTTCTAACCTTTTCTTTTTACATGAGGCAGGAACAGGCGTGCAAATTTTGGTAGACATGTGTGCTTGTCATTCTCTTTTGCCAAGGGAACTCTTCAGGACACGACGTAGTCTTTCTACGTCTGCCGATGTCCGCTTGGTAGCTGCCAACGGATCTGCGATACCCACCTATAGTTACGAGAACCTCACATTATCATTTAGAAACGGTAAATTTTATTGGAAGTTTCTCGTTGCTGACGTCACATTGCCAATCCTCGGTGCGGATTTCCTCTCTCATTTCCACCACCTGGTCGATGTCACCCACCGACGATTGGTCAACGCACACTCGTACTTGTCGACACCTCTTCAGCCCGCCCCCTCCAACCTCGCTCTCCACATCAGCGCAGCCACGGATGCCTACGCCCACCTCTTCACGTCGTACCCGGAAGTTTCCCATCCAGAACTTTGCCAAACGCCCACGGTTCCTGCCAAGCACGGTATTTATCACCATATCAAGACGACGGGACCCCCAGTCTTCGCAAAATTCAGATGTCTGGCATCAGAACAATTGGCAGCCGCCAAACAGACGTTCGCCGAAATGGAGGAAATGGGCCTTTGCCAAAAGGACTCCAGAACATTGTCATCACCCTTACACATCGTTCTAAGGAAAGACGGCTCCCTCCGTCCGTGCGGGGATTACAGGCGACTGAACATACAAACAGAACCGGATCACTACCAATTCCCAAACATTGCCGACGTGACCTCCTACCTGCAAAAAGCAAAGGTTTTCTCTACGCTCGACCTCCTGAAGGGGTATTATCAGGTGCCTATGAACCCAGAAGACATCCCCAAGACCGCCATCACCACTCTGTTTGGTACATACACCTTCAATTACTCCGGTTTTGGCCTTCGTAATGCTGGGGTCACGTTTCAACGTCTAATGGATAGCATCTTAGGGGATCTCTCCTTCTGCGTATGTTATGTGGACGACATACTTGTGTTCTCCTCCTCAAAAGAGGAACACCTCTATCACCTGCGCATCGTGCTCGACCGCCTCCAACAAAACGGCCTTGTAGTCCGGTATGACATGTGTACCTTTGTCGCCAACGAAGTGTCGTTCATGGGGCACCGCATCACTCCTGAAGTAGTCCATCCCTTCCTGAGAAGGTAACAGCCGTTCAGGACTTCCCCGCCTCCTCGACCATTAAAGCTTTGCAGGAATTCTTGGGCATGATCAACTATTATCACCGTTTTCTGCCAACCATTGCCGCCACTCTTGCTCCCCTCTACGCCTCCCTCAAGGGCAAGCCAAAGGACCTGAAGTGGGGTTCACTTCAATAAGCGGCCTTCTGCAATGCAAAGAAGGCCCTATCAACCGCTGCGGCTCTCACTTTTCCTATCCCACATGCCTCTCTCCTTCTCTCCACCGATACCAGCGACATCGCTATTGGTGCAATACTCGAGCAGGTGGTCAACGGCTCGCCCCGCCCATTGGCCTTCTTCAGCAGAAAACTGTCCAAGGCAGAATCAGGCTATTCTACCTTCGATCACGAATTGCTGGCGGTGCACTCGGCTGTCTGTCACTTTCGCCATTTCTAGAAGGTACATCTTTCGTCATTTGCACAGACCACATGCATCTGGTGCACGCCTTCACTCAACGCCGACATCTCTCCGCCGTGGTTGAATACAATTGCACCCTTCACTACGTCCCTGGGAAATGAATCCCGTTGCCGATGCCCTGTCAAGAATCACGTTGTCTGCCGTTCAACTGGCATTGGATTACAACGCCTTGGCTGAAGCCCAACGACAGGATCCAGAATATCAAGATTGTAGGACTTCCTTCATGTTCCTCCGTTGAGAAAACTTCCCCCTCGAAGACTCCAACACCACCCTCCTCTGTGACGTCAGTACTGGTAGACCGCACACTGGGATTCCTGCTCCCATGCGCCGTCAGGTATTTGATTTTATTCACAGTCTTTCACATCCCTCGTGCCGTTCTACTGCACAGCTGCTGAAGATGAAGTTCATTTGGCACGGCATTTCTAAGGTTGCTAAGGATTGGGTCCGTGCCTGTACTTCTTGCCATATTTCCAAAGTACATTGACACACAGATTCAGGAGTGGGCATCTTTCCTCAATCTCAGCGTCGTTTCACACACATTCCTGTCGACATTGTAGGCCCCCTACCCACATCACAAGGACATCGTTACTTGTTTACCATCATCAACCGCTCCACTCGTTGGCCTGAAGCCATTTCCATGGAAACTGCAACGTCCGACTCATGTACATCTGCCTTACTCTTAGGATGGATTGCAAGATATGGTATCCCTGAACATTTTACTTTTGACAGGGGTACCAGTTTTACTTCTCAATTGTGGACATCATTAGCGAATCTCCTTGGCATCCCCCTACATCAGACAACTGCCTACAACCCCGCTGCCAATGGAATGGTTGAACGTTTTCATCTCACCCTCAAAGCAGCCTTGATGTCCCGCTACGAGGACTCCAACTGGTTTACTCAGTTTCCCTGGGTCCTCCTGGGACTATGGACCACTCCTAAAGACACACTTGACGTCTCAGCGGCTGAAATGGTGTATGGTGACCTGTTGGTCGTCACTGCCGAATTTTTTCCATTTACAACCTCCTCCGATGATCTCCAGCGTTTATGTCACGCCGTGGGAGAATTTACTCCCTGCCGCCAGACTTACAACCCCCAGCGAAGCATCACATACAAACAGACTTGCACTCTGCAACGCACGTCTTCCTGCGCAACGACACTAGCAAGCCACCGCTAAGGCCCCCTTACACAGGCCTTTTTCTTGTGATCCGACGCAGTCCAAAAGCATTCCTACTTAACATTTGTGGCAAAGAAAACTGGGTATCCATTGATCGTCTAAAACCTGCTTATCTCTTGCCAGATGACCCGCCTATATTTCGCCTTTCTAGATCAGGGCGCCCTATTTAACATGTACTGTATGTAATTTTTAGGGGGGAGCTATGTACGAACCGTGTGTCACACGATCGTACATAGTAACGACATTTCATTTTGTCTATATATTATGATTGTATCTTCGCTCTCCCCTCGCTCTAAAAAGAACCTAAAATAATAATATGTTTTTCTCACCGTTAACTGTTATTCGGTGTGGTGTCGGTTGAACAGGAAATTTCCTGTTGCATTGAGTTTTCGTATATAAAGGCGAATGTTCTGTAATGAAGTAAATCGGTTGCGTTCATCCTCTCTTTGAGTCACAACGTTCTCTCGGCTCGTCACAGTCTCATCTGATTCATTTGCAGAGATCATCAGCATCCTGCTCTCTCTCTCTCTCTCTCTCTCTCTCTCTCTCTCTCTCTCTCTCTCTCTCTCTCTCTCTCTCTCTCTCTCTCAACGATCTTTAAGAATCAGCTGTGTTCATATTGACAATTTGCCTGTCTATGACTTAGGAAGCCGTTACTGGTAAGTGAAAGCATTAATTATATATATATATATATATATATATATATATATATATATATATATATATATATATATATATTCATACATACATATATATATATATATATATATATATATATATATATATATATATATATATATATATATATATATACATAATATAATTTAGAGCATAAAAATCAGAAGAAAAAAAGTATTATTGGTATTATGAATTTTTGATGCATAATTAAAAAAACTAAGATCAATTTGTTTTAGAAATGAAACCCCTTTCCAATTTTGAATAGAATCCGCGTGTATCTACTTCTTGTCAAAAGATGGCAGTATTCGTCCTTTATTCCACTCATATGAATGATTCTACCAATTTGAAAAGGATGATAGATTGATACTTATGCAGAAATATGTGTGCCAGGTATATATTATATTCAGCTACAATTAAGTAGGGTATTTTACTGTATTTTAAACCAAAAGGACGTCATGAAAGGTTCCAGATGGCAAGCATTAAAAAGCTCTACACATTGTTTATTTCCATGGTCAATAGATGGCCTTAGCATTATAGTTGCAAATGGGTAATTATCCCCATATTCCACTTGTTATAATCTTATTACTTCATATCTCTTGCCATTTGAGCAAAAAATTACTCTAAAACTGACTGACGTGAACTTGATGTTCCTTGTTGTCTGGCCACAACTTAATTCTTAGGAAATTACAAATTTCACATAAGATATCAAAGGAATATTTCCTCAGTGAACAACCGTTAGTGCAATTATATTTGGGGGTTAGGGGGACACTAGATGGTGCCAAATGTACTACAATCGGTGGGACAACCTATTAAATACGCATATATTTTATCTTATTTTCTATTACCTTAGTTATGAAACCAAAAGATAATTAATGTTTTATAGTATGAAATATGTTATCGTAACATTCTGAAAGGCATAATTCGCAGACTCCCCTCAGCTCCCTCTCATAGCTCGTAATGAGTTTTACTTTACTGCCAATAGATGGCATCAGATGACGCACCTCGTCCAAACTCATATAGTCAATTATTTGTAGACCACGTGTGTCAAAAAAGTGTGTTAGGAAGGTAGAGGCTAGAGAATTGGTAGTAAGTAAATTGTCCGACGATTGTTTCCTTATTATGAATGGATATTTTTATATTAAAATGATATGAATTTTCCGTATGCTATCGGAGGCAACTTGAGTTTACATATAAAAGTGTTCAATATTTCCTTTCTTCATCAGAACACATGGATGGTAAGTCATGTTCCTTACACAAGAGATTTAGGAGCTCCATTTTCTTCCTTTTATATGGGCAGGTCACGTTTTTGATGGATTTGGGCAGTTCATGTGTTCGATGGTTAGGTGCGGAGCTCCGGGACGCATATTCCTGAAGTCTGGATGGAAATAGACCCTCTCGGATATTAGAACCAATCAGAGCGTGTTGTGGAGCGGTGACGTGATGAGACTCCACCCTCTTTAGTGCTACCACCTATAAACTTTCCTTAATGCTTGCAAAAGCACCAGTTTTGAAAATATCAATCTTATACAATACGTTATAATATTGGTAAATATATTAGTTATTAAAGATGCTTACAGAATATATGTATCAACTATGCAGTACCAGCTAGCATTTACGCTGGCGCTTATTATTACAAAAAGGTACTGAGACTCTGAGTACGCAAGGTATATGGCACCGTTGCTCAATGTAAACAAACTGCATGTGCTGTTCCTTTTTTGTAACTTCTGTCGAATTGGTTGAGTCTGGAGCCTATAGTCCTCCTATTCTGTTGTTTTCGTTGTGTTGTGTGTTACTTTTACTTTAGTCAGTATGGAGGGTACAAGAAATCCCGAGTTGCTAGATTTTGAGGGTAGTGGCTTCCCCTCCATCGCAAGACGCTCAACTGGCAGGCAAGGGGAGTTGCACCGCTTTGTAAAGGCCGTCATCCAACAGGTGCTGTCTTCACAACCTAAACGTCCCGTAATTTGGTTCACGAAATTCCTGCAACGTGGCCAATGGGAATTCTTATGGCACAAATCATGAAATGAAAAATAGTGATATTAATGTATTTTATTATTGGCATATATTTGATTCAAATGGAAAATAGGAAACGTATTTTCGAATTCATATTCCTCACACTTCACAATAGTTTTTGATTTGTGTTTAGGCAACGTATTAATTTTGTGTTTATTATAGCTCTTAAGACATGAATTATTCCATTTTTTATTGTATCTGGTTGACAATGTAGTTGTGCAGTTTGGAGTCTATCAACTTTGGTATGATGATCAATATGAGTAATCTTTTGTATATAATAAACCTTTATATAAAATAATCTTTTGTAAATAATTTGTTTTTTTCTTTTACATTCCAAGCTATGCAGTTGATTTTAAAATTTACAACAAAATATCAGCAAAGGAAAAAGTTTTGGTCTCCGAGGCTGCAATGGAAATATGTATAGGCCTAATATAAGCAAAGCAAAAATTTTTGCATAGTTTACGATATCTGCACAACAAAACTTGTGCATGGCCTTGGTTGTAATACACAGAGTAAATTTGTGCTTTTTATTACATATCTGTGCAAACTGAAAATTTTTGGGGGGTATATTTTTCTTTGACTGGAATGAATTTGCTACCCATTTCCGTTGAATATTCTTAAAAGAATATGCTTATTTTTATTGCAACATAGATTTACCCTAGCAACTAAAATAAAGGTCTATATTTCCTGTGTCACACCATGTATACTTCCGAACATGAATTACCATTCGTAATCTAGCCTAACCTGACTAAGTATGTACATTTCAAAAACATCGAGTGCAAACTACAAAACAATAATAGAAAATATATATGTATATGAGCAGCAAAGAACAAATCAACTTGCAGAAGAAATATATATGATCAACAGGGCAAACTTTGTGCATTTTGGAGATTACAATGATTCCAAATATAATTCAAAGTAACAAAAATGTTATACTCAGCCTATTTCATGTACTAAATGCTTAAATGTCGATGCCAATATGGGTAGTTTAGTCAATTTTTCAATGGGTGAAGTATTACGTAACGAAACAGCTGATTGCCAAGGGATCATAGTCCTCTTATCGAGACCAATATAAGTAATTAAGTCATTTTTCAACGGGTGAAGTCTTACGTAACGGAACAGCTTATTGACATTTGGATCATAGCCTTTCTGATGTCTTTCATTGAGCAATGTTGCCAGCCATAAGCCTTGCATATCTCTACTTTTTTTTAATAATTATATTTACCAATATTATAACCTCTCACAAGATTCTAATCTCAAAACTGGTGCTTCTGCATGAATTATTATGTAATGAAACGGCTGATTGCCATGGGTATGGCATTCTGCATGTTTCATTGAGCAATGGTCCCATATGCCTTGCATATCTCAGTAACTTATGTTGCATAAGCGCCAGCGTAAATATTAGCTGGTACGACATAGTTGATACATATTTTCTGTCTACATCTATAATAACTATATTTATCAATATTAAACCTATTATATAAGATTAATATAACTGGTGCTTCAGCAAGAATTAAGAAAAGCGTAAAGGTGGTAGCGCTATAGGGTGGAGTCTCACGACGTCTCACTACGTCACCGCTGCAAAACACGCTCTGATTGGTTCTAATATACGAGAGGGTCTATTTCCATCCAGACTTCAGGAATATGCCTGCGGGACGCTGGTCACGCAGTAGACCTCACCCTCCACCTGGGTAAGCAACATATGGCGGTAGACCTCACACTATAGTAGCACCGAAAAAGGTCACATTGCTCTGTTTTGGCCAACGCCTGACTGTTGCGTAATCCACCTGCGAATTTGTGTTTGTTAACAAGAACGTTCCAGAGTGTAAATCAGTTATAAAATAAAGAGAGAGAGAGAGAGAGAGAAGCTGATGATCTCTGCAAATGAATCAGAACAGACGGAGTATACCTATTACAAGAAGAGCCAATGTTTATTTTATAGGAAAAGTTCGGATGGTGCATTGAACTATAAAATATGTATGACAATTATTTGAGGACATTTAATTTTATTAGAACGAATATCGATCGTGATGTTCTTGAGAAATATGGTGCTGCGCATAAAAATGAAAATGAAATTTTGGAGAGACGGATATGTAAGCATAAAGGATTTTAATGTCACCAGGAATTATGAGAATATAAATAAAGTTTAGTTCTGTACAAAGGTTTGTTTCAAAGGAAAGGTTTCTTCGCTATCAAAGTCAGTTTAAATAATTGCCAATAAATCACACACACACACACACACAAAAAAAAGGATTCCTTGTTTTATATATTTTTCATTCAATGAAGAGGTTAACAAATATGGAAGGTTGTATGATTATTTTGGGAAGGCCTCCCATAGATTTCGCGTGTCGTCCCTATCTTGAGCTTTTAATTCAATACTTCTCCATTCATCATCTCCTACTTCTTTTTAATAGTCCTCAGCAATGTAAGCCTGGGTCTTCCAACTCTTTTTTTATAAGGTCGTTATGCATAGACATTAGAGCTTTGTTGTAAATGACGGTTTAGGCATACACTGTGGCACAGTGGCGGACTCGTATCATCTATTCAAAAAGTATAAAATATTATAATATATTTTAAACGTTATGTAGGTATACATATCAGAACGAAAGAAAAACTAAATTTCCTTCCTTACAAAACAATATTTTGATCTCTCTCTCTCTCTCTCTCTCTCTCTCTCTCTCTCTCTCTCTCTCTCTCTCTCTCTCTGTATATATATATATATATATATATATATATATATATATATATATATATATATATATATATATATATATATATATATATCTTAATCATAAAGGAATAACAAATGTAGACTACAACAACTTCTTCACGTTAGTACAATTCAGACCAAAAGAAATAGATAAAAACTAGAATTGAAAAGACACAACACAACTCAATGAGGTAATTTCTTTACATACAGAATAGCAAAAAAACATGAAACAGAGTTCTAGTGGATGTAGTAAGCAGTAAAACGGAAACTAAATTAGAGAATAAGTTATACAAGATCATAAAAACTCTCCAAATGTTTAAAATAATTCTTTCTACTCAAAAGCAAATGGGAGTCTCTGCGGATGGACACAAAGAAGTCTTTGAAACATTCAAAATTCTTGTGATTCCTTGTAACCCTCTTAGTTATCTGAAATTTTCTTTGCAGATTTCTGTTATCTTTACTTTATCTTTTCTCACACGTAAACAGGTGCTTGTGTTATAAGGTGTTCCTGTGCCATATTTCCAGTGAAACCTTAGACGCATTTTCCTGGAGTTCATCATCTTTATTATCTTTATCCTTATAATCTGCATGCGCATATCCATCATCCTCCAATAAGAATAACGCATTAAAATAATCTCTGAAGCTGGGAACACCGATTATGGTGGATCCGGAACCTAAGACGTGGGTGGGTGGAGGTCAATCTAAGTGAACGTAACGGGGGGTAGGCGTGAGGAAGCTTAGGCGTGAGAAATTGGTGACAAATTGGCGTATTCTACACCTTACCTTTTTCTCGCTATTTTTCCATCATGAAGAACTTCTCATTTGTATCAATAACATGTCTGTGCTTTATCTTGTATCGTGACATGTTGAAAATCTTCAGAAATGAGCAAATTATCTGTAGATGACAAACATCAAGAGCTTGAGACGGTGCTAGGAAAAGATTAGGAGAATCCATATAATGTTTTCAGGACACAGACTGTTTGCTAATTAACGAAGAATAGTATGCTTCTAAAATCTAACCCATAAGAGCTTTAAAGAACTCATCTAGTTCATTCTAAGTATCATCATACCAGTTAACCAGAAATACCTGCGTTACTTTGCATCATTCATCATTTTTCAAACAAATATTAGAAAGATGCCTTCAGTTACATAACACCAATGATTATAATAACATATAATACACCCAAAAGCGAACTTTTACCCACAGTAGTTTGTTAACAATTCTGCCATGAACAAAGGAATGTTGAAAAATAAAAAATAGTCACAAATTCGCCTAGTCGGATAAACAGACAGACGAATGCAACCCTAAAACGTATCCGAGTTATATACCAAATAGAAATAGAAAAGGGAACGTAATAGAATGACCTTAAGGCTAAGGATGCTAACTTAAGTAGATTAAGAGGGACGTAAAATATTCAGAGATATGCAAATCACTTAAGTTTGATAATATTCTCTTATCCTTAAACATCTCCTAAGAGCGTTTGCCCATTCCACAAATATATATATATATATATATATATATATATATATATATATATATATATATATATATATATATATATATATATATATATATATATATATATATATATATATATATATATCACAGCGCTGGCAAGCGCAACCGAGGACAAAACAACGCCCTCTCTCTCTCCTCCTCACTCCCTTAAAATAAAAGCAAGGGGAATGGATAAAACCCGCAATTATGGATCCTAAGTTCATTGTACTTCCCGATGGAATATTGGCATGAAATTTGGCTATTATTGTCTTCTAATAACACATAGGTGAACCTGGAAGTTTCAAGTCTCTAGCTCAAAAGGCTTTTGAGATATTGAGTATTGCATGCAAAACACACAAAAATGCGGCCAGCGCTGTTATATACGATTACCAAAACGCGAAAATACGGGTTTTTAGAAAAGTACTTTCCCGACAAAGTAGAAGCTTGAAACTTTAGGATTTGCCTTTTCTTATTATTCCTATGCGATCCTGAAAGTTTCAAGTCCCTATCTTTTAAGGGTCAAGAGATATCACGTCAAAGATATGCCAAAATATGGCATATTTTGCATTAACATTCAGTGTTCTATATATAGATAGATAGGTAGATATAGAGATAGACGCTTCAAAAGCAGAAACGGGGAGCTTATTTCTCAGCTTCTGAATAAGCTAGAAAGATGTTCGACCCCAGGTTTTGACGATAAACTTATAAGGGTTGGCTTAGGCTATGTGCGGATGTGACCAGGTGGTCACGTGTGGTAGGGTCATGTGACATGCGTTTTCAAAAAGTACGGCAATGCTTGTTTCTCAGCCTCTGAATCAGCTAGAAAGACGTTTGACCAAAGGTTTTGTAGGTTTGAACTTAAATTGTGGCC
>NC_090748.1:35498475-35500975 GCF_036898095.1 Palaemon carinicauda
TTACCATAATATGGTCAAAATTATAATACCGGAATATATCTTCTTAATATAAAACTTATTTTCAGGTTTACAAATTATTAGATGTACATGATATTAAAGGATTAAAAAAGAAACTCTCTTCCTATTGGAGAGTTTATTAAGTGTTATGGGAACTACCCTTAGGAACTTGGAGAAAATAAGTTAATTAAAGAAGACATAACTATAAAACTCTTATGATAAAAACCAAATTGAAAAATAAACTCACGCATTTTTTTTAAGTTACATTTACAAAATGGAGAATCTATCTTATTTTTGTTTATCTTTTTTATTTGTTTTCATGGTTGGCATAGAGAGAGAGAGAGAGAGAGAGAGAGAGAGAGAGAGAGAGAGAGAGAGAGAGAGAGAGAGAGAGATAATTGGTGTATTGGCTGTTTGTAGTGAGAAAGATGGATGGCATAATTGAGATTGTTTGTTTGTTATCTTTTTGTAACTAGGTTAGAACAGTAATGAATTTCTTAGGCGAGTGCTTTCTGTGTGAAGAGTGCTGGATTTATCATTTTTTTTTTTATTTTGATCAGCCTTAAAAGAGTTTATTCATTTTACAAGTAAATATAAGTTTGTTTATCTTTATATATATATATATATATATATATATATATATATATATATATATATATATATATTTATACATACATATATATATATATATATATGTATATATATATATATATATATATATATATATATATATATATATATATATATATATATATTGGTGTGCTACTGTTGTTAACACACATTTGGGTTCCCTTCAAATGTCATCTTCAATGTGTTATAGATTAGATTTGGTATGTTACATCTTCAAGTAAAGTCTGAGTAAGTTAACTTTAAAATAGATTTTTCTTTAAAAACAGTATTAACATCTCCATCACAGGAGTATAGATGGTTTGGTCGGATGACCATTCTGTATGACATCTCAAAGTGAACTGCTACAAATATCCATATTCACGTTAAAGTTTATTTAGTTATCTCAGCACTTAAGGATTTATAGTGAACACGACATTAATACCGAAAGGTTCTTGTTCCGTTCTCATAGACAACTCTTTCTCACGGTCTTGGTTTTGTTTACTCTTCATGAAAAATGTTACATTGCTGAGGTTTGGCATTCGCATCCTGTTTATGATATGACTATGGCATTTCTCACAGTTCTCTTACTTCCACAGTGACCTGTAGGTCATGTGTTTTAAACAAGTAATATCTATATATTACACACACACACATATATATATATATATATATATATATATATATATATATATATATATATATATATATATATATATATATATATATATATACAGTACATATATATACATATATGTATATATATATATATATATATATATATATATATATATATATATATATATATATATATATATATATATATATATATATATATATATATATACATTGGTTGTGGTGGGATTTAAGTTTGATCAGCTTGTTTATGTTTTATTTATGTGAATGTTATATTTTTTCTATATTTTATGTTACGTTTATTGATTTTATGTGTTTTCTGTTATAGTTTTTGTTTTAAGAATTATACAGTAGTTCAAAGAAAAATCATATTAATAGACATCGAGCTTTAATTAAGTGTTGTTCGTTTTTTATTGAGTATTTTAGTTATAAGAAATATAAGGATATGTTTTGGTCGATGCTCTGTTTGTCTAATAGTCCAGTTAGATAAAACAACGGGAAAGTTTCTGATGTGGGAAATATTTGTCATAAACAGTGATTAAGGTTGTAGAGTTTGTTCAATGTCTTTAGTTATCATTATTCTACGCCATATAAAACCTATGTAAAGTTACTTCATGATTTCGTGACAGTTAATGTCATTAGAACATTACGTAGTTATTGATACTTCTTTTATTTGAGAAGGTTTTTGTATGATAACTGATCAAGATTAGCTTCAGAGACTTTGTTACGAAATTTTCCCGATAATTTGCTCTTCTTCTATTCATAGGTGCATTGATTAAACAAACATACTTTGTTCATTTTAGAGATTCCAAAGACACAAACGTTAAAAGAGTCTACCTTCCACATCATCTAAATATAAGGGACAAAAAACTTATGATTTGGAAATACGAAGAACCAAACTAAACATATTTTAATCAGCTTACCACAGAAAATAGCTATAGATTATTTTATAGAATTCATATTTTCACTCTTCTTAAAGCCGCCAATAGATGGACTCAGTGCGACTTTTGGAATAAATAAAATACTGAAAAAAACTGGTTTAAAGGAACATTTGAAGAGCTACCTTGTGATCGCTTTAGCCAATAAGAACAGATTGTTAGGAAAAGTAAACGATCGTGGTTGCTCGTTGCTACAAATCCCTAAGAAAGCCAAAGGCTAATACGAGAAACCATAATAAACTTGTTGGTTGGATAGGGAACCAGCCCCCTTTGAGATATTACCACTAGAGAGTTATTGGGTTCTTTGACTGGCTAAGAAGTTC
>NC_090748.1:35505975-35513475 GCF_036898095.1 Palaemon carinicauda
TGTATTCCTTTTTGCGTAGCTTAACAACTCGGTGTTTTTTCCTGTTTTTCTCGCAAATCTTGGATTTATTCAGCTTTTCATGGCTTCTTCGTCTTCGTTGACCTCGGATAAGTTGAGTATAGTGTCTGTTATGTATAAATGTAGGCTCTTGGTAAAATTTTGAGTGATTAATAGGATTAATCTTTGATACAAGAGCCGTAGCCTACCAGAGGTGTCCTGGACACTGTCACTCGCTTGGTATAAATTAGTTAGTCAGAGTGACATTCCTGGTTGTTTTGCTTAATAAATTTTAGCTATTTAGCTTTACATAGGATTTCCTTTCGTGCTTAGTATTATTTGGCGAAGTATTCGCCATTCTGGCCTACGCTAGGCCATGTAGCCTAGTCGTTTGGTCCTAGTACTTAATGCATGATTTTGGTTTTTCCGAGTGTAATTAAAAATTTTTAATGAAGCTTTAGGCTATATTTTATACATTTTAGACTGTGTGGAATATTTCCAAGATTGTATACGTGAGAGTTTCGGTGAATTAGGTAATCGATTCTCTTGGTGCCTAGGCTAATTGCTTAGGGAGCCTTAGTATACTTTATTATACTCCCCGGTTGCTTTCTTTTCTTCGGAGAAGGTATGCAATCCCTTTCCCTCTGTTTAAGCCTTGGGCTTATCCCTAAGTGGTTTTTTCCGAATTTATTTTCGATAAAACTATACTAGGGTGTTACTGTACCTTCCTGTTCCAGCAGAGTCTGGTTCAAAGAGGGACAGAACAACAGAGTTTTTAGTCTGAGTCCGTGTTGTCTGGCTTGGGGCAGAGTCTCCCTCGCTGACCTAACACTTACAAAGGGAGCTTAGCTCCCTTAGGTCACTATCGAAGGTTTCTGTAGTTATGATTCCTTCTTGTGTGATCGACCAGACTAAGTCCTGTTGCTGTTCTCGGGGAGGATAAAATCTTCCCTTGGGAGTAGCAACGCCTTCCTTGCTTTGGTGCTCTGGAAGCTGGCAGGTATTATACTACTGTGCTGGCCCTTTCCCTTAGATCTCCCTTAGGCTAAGACAAAGTTCTTGGCTGCGGGTGATCTGTCACTAAAGCAAGGTTGGCAGGACCCTCTTGTCCCTTCCCCCTCTATACTGTACTGTACCTTGCCGGCCGGCAGAGCTGGCCGGCAGGGGTATTACTGTACTGTTTGTCAATCTACTTCTGGACCTAGTATAGGTTGGGATGTGGAATTGACTAAGCCCATTGCCGGCCGGCAGAGATGCTGGACGGCAAGGGTCTTATGTTTTCGAGTGCTGCCCGGACCTCTCTTGGTCCCTCATCCATGCCTGCCGGCAGAGCCGGACGGCATTGGTCAAGGAAGCCTGAATTAAGTTTCTCCCCTTCCTTATATGCACTCTTTCGGTTGCCGGGCTTGGGGGGTTGTGTACACTCTTATCCCGGCATCCATTCTATTTTCTTCTAGTGCTGTACCTGTCCCGGCTGCCGGCCTATGAGGCCGGCTGCTGGCCTATGAGGCCGGCAGGTGTAGTCTTCTTGTTCTTTTGCTGCCGGCTGGCATCGGTCTTGTACCTTTGCCGGCCGGCTTATGTCAGTCCTTGTCTGCCGGTCACCAAGAGTGTGGCCGGCAGCTGGGTACTACCTTGTGTAGTTGCTGGCCGGCAATCATTGCCGGCCAACACTGGCTGTTGCTGGCCGGCAGCTGCTGCCGCCGGCACAGGCATTTGAACCAGAGGGCTGCCGCCCTATAGCTGTTAAGTAGTATACTTTAAAGCTAATTGTGGTGTGGGGCCGGCCGGCAAAGGCAGGCCGGCACACATCCTCCTATACTGTACTAGTATTCTTCTGTATAGCATATACAGTAAGAAGAAAACTATAGTAAAAGTTTAGGTACAGCACTGTATCTTCTAACACTATTGTGTTTTCTTGCACAGCCCTTTGCTGTTGCCCTCAGACAGGAAGCAGAGTTCTTCCCCGTCTATTATCCAGGATTTTAAAATCATTGCCTAGGTGTGAGCTCCACCTGTTTCCTCTGGAAACCTTGCATTGGTTACTCTAGTAGAGATAAACCATTTTGATTTTATTATCTGGAAGGCTGCAACAATGGGTTGTGAGGGAAACACAAGTGTGTGTCTTTCCTTTATGAATTGTTATGCTATACTATGCATATCCAGTGATACATAGTTCACTTGATACTCATGGAAATTTCTTCTCTTTACAGGAGGACCCTCCGAAGTGCGGAAATGTTTTCTGCAATGTCCGCAGCAAGAACCTCTGCGGACATGAGTGTTGTAGGAGACACGCAGCATGCGCTGTCTCCAAGGATGATCTCCAGTATTGGGACCCTCAGGTATGTACTGTATGCACTAACCTGATTACTGAGGCTTTTGATTCCCCTAGAACGGCGGAATCAAGGGATATAGCTAGGGAAAAGCTTCGTACTTGGGTAAGGGGCTTCAAGAAGAACACCTCTGGCCCTTATCTTCCAAGTGAGAAGATGAGGGCGTATCTTTTTCCCCAGGCATCAGCTGAGGCAGTGATTCCCCAGCCTCAAGAGGAGATCCCTCAAGATCAAGTCCAGGTGGACGAGGAAGTCGCAGATGCGATGCAAGACATCCAGTTGTGTGACAGGATGTCTGACCTGGACGAACGTTTGGAAGAAGACCTCCTGGCAGAAGGTCAGGATCAAGTTCAAACCCCGGATGTCGTAGTGGATGAGGTCGACGAGATGTCGGCTACTCCGGTTCAGATGCCGGAGCCTATCCCCTCAACATCGGCTGGTCTCCCAGTAGAACTGGGACAGGCCCTCTCTTCGATTGTTGGAATGATCCAACAAATGCAGAAGGAGAATCAGGAGAAGGCGGCTGCAATGGAACTGCGTATGCAGTCCCTGGCAGAATCACATGGGCCCCGGAAAAGGCTCAATGTGAAAGACCTTCCCATATGCTCAGATGCTAACCCATGGAGGTATGCTGAGCACATGCCGATGACGACTGGAAAGATCGTCATCTCGGATAAGCTGGGTTCAGTTCCCCTAGAGGAGGTAGAATTCTGGCCCAGCAAGGCATCATATCCGGACTGCTATGTCCGGCTGAGAAAAGAACCAGCTTCAAGGGAGGAGACAGAGCCGAAGGAGGTCATTATTATGGACCACGCTAAGGCTCAAGCCCTACTTTCATCCTCGATGAAAGAGAGGGGCTTCTCGAATTCGAAGGTAGCTGCATTGAGCAAGAAGCTCCCTTCGTTTGTGTCCTCTCCTGATAGAGCCTTCCCCTTTTTACAGAAAGGGTTTGCGGCTGTCCTAAAGGCAGTCGAGGCCGGCAAGCCTTGCCCCTCCCTGGAGGAGTGTAAACCCTTGTCGCTGGCTCTACCTATGGACCACAAAGACTGGAAGGATGTCCATCTGACATTCTCAGTGGGAAAGTTGGAGGCTGATATTGCCGGACGGCAATTCGGCGAGGACCTCCCCAAGCTGTCCGAATCTCTTTTACGAAGAGAGTTCGAGACAAAAGAAAGACTGGCTGCCTCAATGTCTCATCAGACTACTCTCGAGACGATGGCAAGTGACCCCAAGGTCCATGAAATGTTCTTGGTAGTGGCTAAGTCTCACCTAGCCACAGTGACGAAGGACCTTTATAGCTTCGTCAAGGCAAGGAGAGCTTGCAGGGAGTTCGTGTTCACCGGGGCTTCGGTGAGACACGAGCCAAGGAAGTTAATCTCCTCCAACATTTGGGGAAAAGACCTTTTCCCTACCGATGTGGTCAAAGAGGTTGTTGATAAGGCCGCCGTGGAGAATAGAAACCTTCTCCAGAAGTGGGGCCTGGCTATCAAAAGAAAATCTTCCCCGGATGAGGGTCCTCAACCAAAGAGGAAGAATATGAAGACTAGGCTACCATTTCGGCCAGCCAAGCCTTATAGACAGCAACAGCAACTGCAATTGCCTTTGCCTCCAGTGCCCCAGATGGTGGCACAAACCCCGACTGCCTTTCAGTGGGTACCCCAGGCTGTGCCAGGTCAGTCAACCACATTCGCCCCAACGTTCGAAGGACAGTCTTCTTCCTTTCGTGCAAAACCTAGAGGAGCAGCCAGAGGCTCGTCTAGGCGCCCCTCAAGGGGAAGGGGATTCAGAGGTGGTCGTGGTCAGGGAGGCAAGACCTCAGGACGGCAGTCCAAGTGAAATGATACCGGTAGGAGGGAGACTGATGAAATTTTGGGATCGCTGGACCTTCGATCCCTGGGCCCAAAGCCTACTCAAGAATGGACTGGGTTGGAGCTGGTACAGCACTCCACCCTCATGCCTTCGGTTTTTCCAACACTCCACCCCCATTTTGGAGGAGTACGTTCAAGAACTGTTGGAGAAAAATGTGATCCGAAAGGTGAAGTCCATCAAATTCCAAGGGAGGCTGTTTTCTGTTCCCAAGAAAGACTCGGAAAAGCTCAGAGTCATTCTGGACTTGTCACCACTCAACAAGTTCATAGTGAATTGCAAATTCAAGATGCTAACACTGCAACACATAAGGACCTTACTGCCCAAGAGGGCATACTCAGTCTCTATAGACTTGTCAGACGCCTATTGGCACATTCCAATCAGCCGTCGACTCTCCCCCTACCTAGGGTTCAGGCTACAACGGAAACTGTACGCCTTCAGAGCCATGCCATTCGGGCTAAACATAGCCCCAAAGATTTTCACGAAGCTTGCGAGCGCAGCTCTCAAACAATTACGCCTAAAGGGAATTCAGGTAGTAGCCTACCTGGACGACTGGCTGGTGTGGGCAGCATCCGAGACCGAATGCTTGCAAGCTTCCAGTCAGGTGATCCAGTTCCTAGAGTACCTAGGCTTCAAGATCAACAAGAAAAAGTCTCGACTTTCTCCATCCCAAAAGTTCCAGTGGCTGGGAATCCACTGGGACCTTTTGTCACACAGTTTCTCCATCCCAATGAAGAAAAGGAAGGAGATAGCGGGCTCTGTCAAGAGACTTCTAAATTCCGAAAGGATATCAAGACGCGAACAGGAGAGGGTACTAGGCTCTCTCCAGTTTGCTTCAGTGACAGACCCAGTGCTAAGAGCACAGCTAAAGGATGCAACCGGAGTTTGGAGAAGGTATGCATCAAACGCGCGAAGAGACCTGAGAAGACCAGTGCCGCCTCGGCTACGTACTCTTCTCAGACCTTGGTCCCAAGCCAGACATCTAAAGAAGTCGGTTCTTCTTCAGCCACCTCCCCCGTCGATGACGATTCACTCAGACGCCTCAAAGGAGGGATGGGGAGGTCACTCTCATCGGAAAAAAGTCCAGGGGACTTGGTCCAAGCTATTCAGGACCTTTCATATAAACTTTCTAGAAGCTATGGCAGTGCTCCTTACCTTAAAGAAAGTCTCCCCGCGTCACTCGATCCACATAAGATTGGTGACAGACAGCGAGGTGGTTGTGAGATGCTTGAATCGACAAGGGTCGAGGTCACCACCTCTCAACCAAGTGATGTTAGCCATTTTCCGATTGGCGGAAAAGAAGAAGTGGTTCCTGTCGGCAGTTCACCTTCAAGGAGTCCGCAATGTGACAGCGGACGCTCTATCCAGGTTCACACCGATAGAGTCGGAATGGTCCTTAGACGCAGGATCATTTTCCTTCATTCTGAATCAAGTCCCAGAACTGCAAATAGACCTCTTTGCGACGAAAGACAACAAGAAGTTGCCCCTGTACGTGTCCCCGTACGAGGACCCCTTAGCGGAAGCAGTGGACGCAATGTCCCTCGACTGGAACAGATGGTCCAGGATTTATCTGTTCCCTCCTCACAACCTTCTGTTGAGGGTCCTCAACAAACTGAGATCCTTCAAGGGGGTAGCGGCAATAGTGGCCCACAAGTGGGCGAACAGTATGTGGTTCCCCTTGGCGTTGGAACTACAGATGAAGTTCGTGCCGCTACCACATCCAGTTCTGACCCAGCGAGTCCAGAAGTCGACTGTCTGCGCTTCATTACAGAAAACCCAGACCCTGCAGCTCATGATTTTCTCGCCCTAGCGGTGAGAAAGCGCTTCGGGATTTCGAAAGCCAGCATAGACTTCCTAGAGGAATACAAGTGCAAATCGACTAGAAGGCAATATGAGTCATCTTGGAGAAAATGGGTGGCCTTTGTAAAGGCAAAAAATCCGCAGGAGATCTCAACAGATTTCTGCTTATCTTTCTTCATCCACCTCCATGGCCAAGGATTGGCAGCTAACACGATTTCAGTGTGTAAATCGGCTTTGATGAGACCCATTTTATTTGCCTTCCAGATCGACCTAGGTAACGAGATCTTTAATAAAGTTCCGAAAGCCTGCGCTAGGCTCAGACCTTCAGCACCTCCAAAGCCCATCTCATGGTCTTTAGACAAAGTTCTTCATTTCGCCTCCTTGTTGAGCAATGAAGAATGTGCGTTAAAGGATTTGACGCAAAAAGTTATTTTCCTATTTGCACTCGCGTCCGGGCCCAGGGTTAGTGAGATCGTAGCCCTCTCGAGAGAGGCAGGTCGTGTTCAGTTCCTGGATGGGGGGGAGCTGAACCTGTTTCCGGATCCTACGTTTCTCGCCAAGAATGAGTTACCCACCAACAGGTGGGGTCACTGGAGAATCTGCCCTCTGAAAGAAGATGCATCTCTATGTCCAGTAGAATGCCTAAAGGTCTATCTTCGTAGAACTTCAGACTTCAAGGGTAGTCAACTATTCAGGGGAGAAACATCAGGCTCAAATTTATCTCTGAATCAACTCAGAGCGAAAATCACATATTTTATTCGCAGAGCGGATCCTGACAGTACACCCGCAGGTCACGATCCGAGGAAAGTTGCCTCATCCCTAAATTTCTTTAATTGTATGGATTTTGAACATCTCCATTCATACACGGGCTGGAAGTCTTCCAGGGTGTTCTTTCGCCACTATGCGAAGCAAGTAGAGGAACTTAAGAGATCTGTGGTAGCAGTGGGTCGTGTAGTTAACCCTACTGTTTAACTCTGCGAGGAACAGTGATCTTAATTGGGACGATTAAGTCCAGGGTGAGTGTGTAGGTACATACTGTACTACAAACTAAATAAGGGCACCAAGTGCCCATATAGACTGTTCCTTCTTTCAAAGGTGAACCTTGCATAAGTTCAGACATGTGTGCCAAGCGTTTCTAACGCTAATGTGATTGATTTGTAATACAGATTTTTTATGACTTGATACCTTGGTATCTTATTAAAGTGGTGTTTAATGGTTTTTCTTTCAGATAAACAAGTTCTGTTTACTATCATACTTATGCTTAAAGTTTTGGGTTACCCTCTTTTATATAAATATATATATTTGTTGTTAACCTGTCTGTTTATTATCTGTCAATAAACTTGTTCTTGAGAACCTTGCGTCTCTTTCACCTGTGTCAATTTATTGGTATAATTGAGCATTTTAATTCTATGTATCTTATCTGGGATAATTCTGATAGAATTGTTCTGTTTTGCAAGCTATGTTGCATTGGTTTATGTAAGTCCCCTAATGGGAGGACTCCGTC
>NC_090748.1:35515975-35518475 GCF_036898095.1 Palaemon carinicauda
AGGTCGTCATCATGTCATCATCTAAAGTAAGTTTGTCCCAGGTTTTCTGGCCAAGCCTGTGAAACCTGATATTAAGAGGCTCCAATTAAGAATACTGGTGCAATTCCCTGATTTTATTGAAATAGAGAGGGCTCTCTTTGTAGGCTCTCCTCGATGCCCTATTTTTTATTGCCTGCATTTTATTTAGTGAAGATTTGCTAAGTGCTCCAAATATTATAGTGGGGTACTCTAACTGAGGTCTTACTAATGATTTATATAAACGAAGTTGAGTTTTAGTTAACAAATTTTTAAACCGTTTTAATTTATTGAGAGTTACCTTAGAAGCAGTTATTCTCGCCTTAACATGTGGAAGGATGCCAGATATTTGGAAGTTACACCCAAGTATAATTTCTGCAGCATTACGAACTGAAATTAGGAGGAGTTGAAACTTGTTCATATTTGTTGTTATTTTCCATTTCTTTTCGTAGTTATTGATTTTTTGTATTTCCCTGACCGTTTTTATTTGTAGCATACGCTTATTTTTTATTAGGGTTAGTTATTACTTGGGTGTTGTTATCCCCAAACATGATTTGCAGACAACCTGGGCTAACGAGGAGGGGTATCTTTGATGTAAAAGATGAAAAGTAAAGGAGAGAGAACACTACCCTGAGGAACTCCAGATAGTAGCGGAAACTCTGGTCCTATAAACTCTTTTATCTTGATCATGGCCACTCGATTGTCATGAAAGTTGCATAATAATCTGGTTGCTAAATTTGGTAATTTTGCTTCTATCAACTTGTATCTAAGACCCTCATGCCATACCTTATCGATCGTTTCACTGACCTAACCAAGTTGTGTTTAAATCTAATTACGTTTTAGTATGCTAATGGACATTATAGAATCGAAGACATTTCTGCTTAAAGTTGCCCAATTATTGTTTTCTGCTTACTTCAAAATACTTATTACCATAATAAAAACACGATTTTCATTCATAGAAGAGAGAGAGAGAGAGAGAGAGAGAGAGAGAGAGAGAGAGAGAGAGAGAGAGAGAGAGAGAGAGAGAGAGAGAGAGAGAGAGAGAGAGAGAATATTCATATATAGTCATCGAACTTTTTGTTTTCAGTGGTGTCCATATATTAATCAATATTAATCTCCAAGTTTAATCGTCATAAATATAATAAACAGGAGAGTCAATGAAGGTGCCGAAAAAAGAGACTTTATCTGATAATAAACGCAAAAACAACGACCGGATAAATAAATTCTTAGGACGCATCAATCTTGGACAGGATTTGACATAACTTTGTAATGATTTTCAGTTTTATAACAAATTCCTCGCACATAGAGCCCGATATAACGGTTATCATACCTGCTGTACATAATTTACAACCATTACGACATATTTCTAAACGAATTGAAGTTATTATGGATGGTATTATATGGTCTATTCACCTCACGTAAGTGTTTAACGTAATTTAATTTAAGGTTATTTGACATCTAAAGCTCGCCTTTATAGTTATTAGAGACGGCGCGATGTTCATAGGTAGATTATATCCCCTATAACATGTAATTGATCCATAACATATGGCTATTTAAAATAGCTCACACGTTTACTTTCTACAGGATACTTAAAGCGCTACATTAAATGTAGAAGAAGAACCTGGCGATGAAAACTTTCGATATAAAAACTAATTTATGCAAATTCTTGAAGGTTTAAGGAGTGCCAAGGGAATCTGTCTTTCAATTGGATGGCGGCGAGCGTCTGCAGTTTACGGCGCTATAAATCTCAAATCACCCGATTTACATTCAGAGCAAACAACAACCAGTGCAAAGCTGCTCGTATTTTTGCATAACTGCTGAAAATTTACACCCTCTAAGTTCCACCTTACTTAGTTTTACCCAAAATATTTTTCTTTCTCTTTTGAGCTTATCTTGCTGATGGAATTTTCCAGCCAACTCGTCACTGTTAGATGGTAAGCCCCAACTTCACTAATCCTGCAGTACAAAGAAACTTTTCTTACTGTGATGTATCCCATGATCAGCAGATTTTCTATGCTGGTGATGGTTTTATCGATAGTAACTTTTATTGCTTTTATGGTGTTGTCGAGAATTAGGCAAAATGAAAATGATTTATTATTGTTACGACCATTGATAATACAGATCATGTATTACATTCCACTATTCCTTAACAGGGATTTTAATGTGATACTTCGTTATTCTAGACACTCCTGTTCTAAAACCAAAAGCGATATGAATTGGTGGAACTTTTCTTAGCACTATTATAGAATCTTTAAGTAATAGAATGTTATGAGTAGTTGCTGTTAGGCATTTGAGAGACTATAGGACTGTGAAATGCTTGGTTTTCCTGAAGGTAATTTATCGGCTCATTACTTTTGATAATCTATATGCTTGATATTCAGGTTGGCCTAGAGCTCTAGCAGGCTGCATATGCAGGTGA
Source organism: Palaemon carinicauda (assembly GCF_036898095.1). Taxonomy (NCBI): domain Eukaryota; kingdom Metazoa; phylum Arthropoda; class Malacostraca; order Decapoda; family Palaemonidae; genus Palaemon; species Palaemon carinicauda. Next base: position 35,518,410 of record NC_090748.1, read on the forward strand.
TGCTACTCTTATTAAATCTTATGAGTAGTTGTTGATAGGCATTTGTGCGACGACAGGAATGTAAAA
>NC_090748.1:35520975-35525975 GCF_036898095.1 Palaemon carinicauda
TCTAATCTTCTCGAACCTCGGGTCCCGGAGTCCTAAGTCTACACCCATTAATTAAGATGGTAGACCTGTGCGCTTGATTATTCATTTTGAAAATAGAAGCCATTACTGAAAGAAAACTGAATTTACCAATTTCATACGTACACACTGAATACAAAATTCCTTGGCTTCAATAAACTACAACGAACAGCCAAATTTTGTTCAAGAGTTATGAACATCCCCCCCCCCCTCAATATCTAAAATTCCGTATTTTGGCCTCTTCGTTGTTGGTGCAAATCTGATTTTTCTTCTTCCACCCTAAGGGGCCGGTCGATCATCAACCAAAAAAACAAATCCTTCTCTCTCATTCTCTGAAAGAGATTTTTTTTTTTTTTTTTTTTTTGAGTGGGCTGCCATGGATTCCCATGTGAAATTTCGTTTCTATGTTTCAATGTTGTGTGCTTAACCTGTTTATTCTCTGTAATTTTGAAAATTTTTCAAAAGATATGGTTATATTTGTTGTTTCAAGATTCTCTTCGGTCAAATAGTATCAACAAAACCATAGATTATGTACTGTTTAAATTAAAAGTTGCATATAAAACTTTTTTGGCGGAAATATCTTTAATTCCTCCTGATTGGTAGTTGTTATTCCTGAAAGTTTATTTATAGAAAACTCTTGAAAATTATTTTACTACAAATATATCAACCTCTGTCAGAATATACTGCATATTAAACTTTGGGTTCCGGTCAGTAACGTGGATTCTTCTGCTAGGTTATACCGTTAGAATATTAACTTTTGCCCTTTTCCCAAAAAAGTAGAGGGTGAAAAGCAAAATCTGATAACTTTTTTTTTACAAGCTCCAGCTCTCTCTCTCTCTCTCTCTCTCTCTCTCTCTCTCTCTCTCTCTCTCTCTCTCTCTCTCTCTCTCTCTCTCTCTCTCTCTCTCGTACTACCACATTTTCATTTTTCAGTATTCAAATACGTTTTGAATTTGATGCACTGGTAGTTATTAAATGAAGAAAATATAAAAAAAAAATCATATGTATTCAGCAACGTTTATCATGCTAAATAGTAAAGAAAGCCTATATATTTTTCTTAATAATAAAATACATGTCACTATGAGTTCCAACTATATATCAATTTAGGAGAATTGTATTAATCTAATGTAGAAAGGTATTATTCATATCCAAAAGATATAACAAATTATGATAGCCTGAAAAAGAGATTATTTTGAGGCGGAAAAAAAAAAATGTTAAGTTTTGGTAACAAATTGACACCAGCACCAGTTCGGCTATAATTTCAATTCAAGTGGTAATTAAGGTTTTTGAATACTCCTTACTATATTGGAATATCTGTAAAATATGTTCTATTCAACAATAGCTTACAGATGCGGAACGTCTAATACTTTTCCATTGAAATGGAGTTTAAATGACAGTTAGTTAGACTCGATACAAATTTACAATACTACATACAGCTATAATACTGATATAATGTAAAGTATATCAATGCTGGAACAGGCCTCATGATATAGGTAAGCACTGGGAAACTTCACTTGGAATTGCTATCCTGTCCGATAAATTTTTATTATTTGTGTTCGTCCAACAGTTCAAAGCAGACGTTCCAAGGAAATTCGTTTAAGCTCTTTTAAAATTAGCCAGAGATTCTGTTTGCTGGAGCAAGGGCACTTATCTTCATACGATTTACAAATATTGATTATCTATTCATAATTATGCGATTGACTGAGAAACGCTTATATGTTATGAATATATTTTGATATTTCTTAACTTCTATTCCAGTACCTTCCTCTTTCAATTTCGTTCTTAAGCTACAACATACATATTTATTTAACGTTAGGGACTAAAAATGTACATCTGTTATAGAAATGAAAGAATCTTTTATAAACAAAAAATTGAATATTACTAATATGTATACTATGTGATAAAGCAAAAATATATATAGAAAAAAACAAAAAAAATTTTCATCTAAAGTAGGAGTATAATATGAATCTTTTAAATAATTCACACGGAAAAAAAGTTAAAGAAAATATTATTTCTGATTGCAGATCACACTTCCTCCTTTGTCCTTTATTCTTGTTCTTGTTTTAAGTGATATCAGTTATTCTTTGTTGTGTTGTAGAAGTTGATTGAGGTATACGAAATACACAACATGATTATGGACTCAAAAAGGCTTGCCTTCTGGAGGATTATAAATTTGGATTATTCTTGAAGGATTAATCATGGTGATATATATATATATATATATATATATATATATATATATATATATATATATACATATATATATTTATATATATGTATATATATATATATATATATATATATATATATATATATATATATAGTATACATACATATTTATATATATATATATATATATATATATATATATATATATATATATATATATATATATATATATATATATATACTCTTATACGTTATATATATATATACTGCGGAACTATAGGGTAGAATACTATCAACTCTAGGGTTTATAATCATATTTGTAAACTCATTACAAAGCATTCATGAATACGAAACGATGAAACCCCTAGTACGAGTCATCAATATTTTTAACATAATACCCAACATTTGCAAAGAACTTTACAAATATATGTAATAAAATGATCATAGGTAACAAATGATTATATATCTGCTAAACAGCATTGCAAACCAATATAACTTTCCATACATTTAGTAGTTGCGGTTTTAATTAGAATATCTAATCGATATCCCAGTGATATTTTTCATTGGGTGTCATTTACCTCATGTTGTTCAGCAATTCTCTCCCTGGATTGATACAGTGTATTCCTGTTAACAAATAGATCTGGAGTAGTCTCAACACGTACTCTCCACACTAACTAGACTACAACGACTCTACCAAAATCAGAGATTGGGTCTAGATAGACCACTCTCACTACCTCCTCCACTATCTAGAGTCCTCTATATAGAGCAAATCTAACTAAAATATGTATAGTGTATGCATACCTTTACGTTAGTTGTGGCGGGTTTCGCCTCTGGATTTTTCCATTAATGATATAAAAACTTCCTCAGCTAAGGAATTATAGTTCTCTCTCTTTCTTTCTAGAAAAAAAAATAATAATTTATGGCATTTTCTGAAATAATCAATATTTGATGGAAACAAAATTCTTAAGATTGAAATTTTGGCTAACGGTTACAATATTAGTAAAGGTAATGATGACTGTATAATCTACAGATATTTAACAAGGTAGAATAGTAAATTGCAACCATCTCTCTCTCTCTCTCTCTCTCTCTCTCTCTCTCTCTCTCTCTCTCTCTCTCTCTCTCTCTCTCTCTCTCTCTCTCTCGAACAGAAATCATCATGATATTAAAAGAATTTTGAATATGCACTACAGGTAAAATTAAATATCTAATTTCAACACGGATGATAACCAAGATAATTGCTTATATATTTTGATGAGGGAGGCACAATACTATATCTGAAAATAAACACAGCATATATTCATAGGTGATATATGATAATGTACAGCTTCCTGTTGTGTGAAATGTCACGACCATATGAAAATCTGAATACGGGTAAATATTATTATATTTTAGATATTGTTTCTGCTTTATTATTGAGTATCAGTGGTTATATCGATGATAGTTAATTAGGAACTCTACCAGGAAACATGTTAGGGACAAGTTATCGGGATCTTTCTTACCTATTTTGAAAAGGCAATTTGTAATACTGGGAATTATACAGGCTCACTAAACATGAACACAAACTGTTTTTTGTTCGATAATAATTTGTTTTAAAGCCATGGCGTGTATCACTGGAACTGTATTTAGAGATATATTGAGTACGGCCATAATCAAAAGAACAAGAAAGACGTGATTCTATTGAAAACTGACCAGGTATAGCCCTTTTATAAGAGTATCTTTTTCCTATACTCGCTGACCATAGTTGTTTTGGCTAATTTTTAATGGCCGGATACCTTAAAAATTAGCCAAAACAACTATGGTCAGTGAGTATAGGAAAAAAGGTACTCTTATAAAAGGGCTATACCTGCTCAGTTATAGCCCTTTTATAAGATTATCTGCTGCCTTTTATCCCCTATGTTTCGTTATATACTTTGAACTTGAATCATCAAGAATTTTTCGAATCTTTATTGCTCTCTTTCTCTCTAAACACTGAAGCCAGCCGACTGAGTTGGAGTAGTAATAAAACTTCTTTATTGCAAGATATGACATGAACGTTTTTACTATCTTATGATATATGAATTTTTTCTTCACTGGACTTCGGATTTCAGATTTCTCTCTAACTTAGGTTTAATTGCTCAAATTCATTGGTTCAAGTAACCTTTAATCCTAACATCTCTCAATTTGTAGATGCTTATGGCTCAACAATTTCTGCTCTGCCTTTCACAATGGGTTAATTCTTATTAGTAATCTTTATTGTAAAGTCTACGTTGGCTTTTGAATTTAACGAATTTCAAGTCTTTCATTAACAATACGCGGCCGTTTTCCCTTATCTATGTTAATTTTGTTTTTCCTAATAAAAATTAATAGTAAAAACAAATATACAGTAAATAGTTCATTTTTTCTACCATTAATGACAACTGCAAATGAGATACCATTTAATTTATAATATGATAATCCTTCTTCCATCACAGTAAGACATTTCGGTGTTTATTTATTTTTTTTTTTTTTTTTTTTCTTCCACTGTTAAACTGTCCGATAATCACCTAAGCATTTGTCCATACCAGAGCTATTCTATGAAGTTAATATTAATTTTTGTGATTAAATTCAAAAGACATTTTTTTTCTACACAGCGGAGAAATATAAACAAATAATTTTATTTCATTGATCACCAACCAATGAGAGAATCCCTGTTAAAATCCAAATATGAAAAATTTATATTTTTCCAACTATTGGGTTAACTATAACCCATTATTTAAAATTTTATAGTAGTAAATCTACAAACAACGATTAAGTAAATTCCACGCTGAAACACTGGTAGGTAATTGGAGAAATAATAA
>NC_090748.1:35528475-35533475 GCF_036898095.1 Palaemon carinicauda
TATATATATATATATATATATATATATATATATATATATATATAAATACATACATATATATATATATATATATATATATATATATATATATATATATATATATATATATATATATGTCACTTCACTTCACTTCACTTCACTTCCACTCCCAGGTAGGCTTTCAGCCTGTCAGTGGAATCAGTTGTCTTCTCCACTCAATTCTGTTTTCAAAAATTCCCTTTCATCTCAGCTGTTGAATTGTTGGCATGTTGTTCTTAGGCAGAATCTCTTCAATTCCATCCCTCCAGCGTTTACGTGGTCTACCTCTTGATCTCCTCCTACCAGGCCTCCAGTCCCATCTCTTCCTTGCAATTCTATTTCCATCCATTCTCATTAAATGCCCCAGCCATCTCAGCTGTCCCTTCTCAATATTGTTCAACATAGGAGATACCCCAACCATCCTTCTAAAATCTACATTTCTTATTCTATCTCTTCTTGTTTTGTCCATTATTGTTCTCAGGCTTTTCATCTCGGAAGCTTGGACTCTGCTCCTGTCTTTGATTGTCATTGTCCAGCTCTCTGATCCATATGTCATGATTGGTGTTAGTAATCCTTCAAATATGGTTTTCTTTACTTCTATAGGTACGTATGCATCTCTCATAATTAGATAGAGTGCTTCAGAGCATTTATTATATTTCTTTATTCGTTCAGTAATTTCTTCTTTGTTCTTATAGCCGTTGTCTGTAAACATACACCCTAAATACTTGAATGCGTTGGTGTCCTTAATTACCGTATTTCTTATCATGATGTTTTTTGGAGCTTGTTGTTGTTTGTTGATTGTTAATATTTCTGTTTTATTAATGTTCATCTTCAGTCCAGCTTCTGTTAAACAATCGTTTAAGGCTATCAATGCTCTTTCTAGTTCTTCCCAATCATATGTCCAGAAAGCAATATCATCAGAAAAAATCATGATGTCTCCCGAGATATTTATTCTTTCCTTAAAACTTCTTATAATTACATCTATATATGCAATGAACAAGAGTGGGGAAAGAACGCTTCCCTGCTTAACACCTGTTGTTACTCTAAACCAATTTTCAATATCCTATCCAGTCCTTACATTATTCATACATGGTTCGTACGTGCTCTTTATTGCAGCTCCCAATCTACCGTCGAGTCCATAAACCTCTCCCAAGCACCTCCACAATTTGTTCCTAGGTACCGAGTCAAATGCCTTTTCCAAATCAATAAATGCTATATACAGTGGCCTATCGTATTCCCATGATTTTTCAATAACAAGCCTCAAGGCAAATATGAGATCTGATGTACTTCTGTCCTTTCTGTATCCATGCTGTTCTTCGCCTAGCTGAGGTTCAATGATGTGTCGCGCCCTTTTTTCTAAAATCCTCTCATAAAGTTTTGCTGCATGACATATGAGCGTTATACCTCTATAATTCTCGCATTTGCCTGAATCACCTTTACCTTTATAAAAGGGTACAGAAATATGTTTTCCCCAGTCTTCAGTAACCATGCTCTCTAACCAGAATGACAAGGTTAGGTCATATAATATCTGCTTTGCTAGGTCCCCTCCCTCTTTGAATAACTCAAATGGTATATTAGCATACCCTGGGCTTTTCCCATTTTTCATCTCTTTCAAAGCATTTTCAAACTCATGATAAGTAATCACATCTCCCTATTTTTTCTGTCAAATTGAAAGATATATTCTTCTTCATTTCCTTCTGTAGTTAACATTTAGTAACCTATTGAAATAAGTAATAAATTTCTCATTAAGTTCTGTAGCCGTTCCAATAATGTTTCCATTTTTATCCTTTATATTATATTGTTTTCTATTATCTTTCCTGTATGATTTTGCAACTGCAAAGATCTTCTTCTTACTTTCTTGAGATCATCCCTCAATTCGCCTCCTGGTTTAATCCATGCATTTAACCGTGATCTTCTCTTAATCTCTTCTGATTGATTCCTAGGAGATACATATTCTTCTCTAGTCTGTTGGTTCCTTTCTTTCATCCATTTCTTGTGCATTTTGTTCTTCATCTTTATTGCACCTTTTAATTCGTCATTCCACCAAATTGTACGCCTTTTCCTAGTACCTCCAACAAACCTACAGCCAAGTTCCTTTTCCCCTACATCCAAGGCAATCTCCTTTGGTCCCTTCGAATCCCGCTGCTCCAGGTGTTGCAACCTCTCTGTAAACTTGTTTTGAAATCTCATTTTGATATCTGGGTCTTTCAAGGATTCTGTTTTTATCATTTTTCTCTTCTCTGTTTTCTCTGTTCTTATGGGAGGAATGTAAATTTTTCCTATGACTAGTCTATGATCTGAATCAAGGGAGACTCCTGGCAATACTTTAACATTTTCTACAAGCCTCTTATCTGATATAACGACATAATCAATTACTGATTTTTGATCAAACTGCCCCGTGTTTTGATTCCATCTATATCTAGTGTATTTGTGTGAGTCCTGGTTTTTAAATAATCCATTCATGATCTTTAAGTGATTTCTTATGCAAAAATATATTAGGTTTTATCCTTCAACGTTCCTTGTTTCCTCTCCAAATGGGCCTATTATACACTCTCTATCCCTCTTCTCTCAAAGCCAACCCGTGCATTAAAATCTCCTAGTAGTAGGTTGATGCCTTCTGGCTGTCCCTCCAAATGTAATTCTGAAAGTTCCATAAAAGTATCTTTTTCCTCTTGTGTATGGCCTTGCTGTGGTGCATAAATCTGAAAGACATTATAATTTGTGTTCTTTATTCTAAATGTGCAACTAATAAGTCTTTCACTGATCAATTGTACTTTTTGTATATAGGGGGAGAGTCTGGGTCCTGCGATCATAGCGACACCATGCTTTCTGATTTCTGCATCTATTCCACGATAAATCAGAACATATACATCTCCTAGGTCCTGTCCTGCACTTTCACCTCTATGCCTGGTTTCAGCCATTCCTAATAAATCAAGTTTTCTCTCCTTCACCATATCTAATATTTCATCTTCCTTACTACTGTACGTGCCAATATCTAGGGTACCACATTTAAAATTCAGTTTATCTTTAGCGTTTTTCCTAAGATGTTCACAGTTTCGTCGCCTATTTTTATATCTGACAACTGATCCTTGAGTTTCTCGAGCGTTAAAGATTCAGTTAGCGGCTTGCTAGGCCTGTCCTAACCTATTGCTGAATATACTGTCAGCACCTCAGTCGTTTGGTCCACGGCTCCTTATTCAACATACTCAGAGCAGCAAGAGAGTTTAATTCCTAGGGGTTCCCCCGTCCGCCACACAGGGGACGCGTCTGGTAGAAGTTTTCTCTCCCCCAGATATATATATATATATATATATATATATATATATATATATATATATATATATATATATATATATATATATATATATATATATATATACACACACACACATATATATATATATATATATATATATATATATATATATATATATATATATATATATATATATATATGTATATATATATATATATATATATACACACACACACACACATATATATATATATATATATATATATATATATATATATATATATATATATATATATATATATATATATATACATCATATATATACCAAAGGCACTTCCCCCAATTTTGGGGGGTAGCAGACATCAACAAGAAACTAAACAAAAAAGGGGACCTCTACTCTCTACGTTCCTCCAGCTTAACCAGGAACTCAGCCGAGTTCAGCTGGTACTGCTAGGGTGCCACAGCCCAACCTCCCACATTTCCACCACAGATGAAGCTTCATACTGCTGAGTCCCCTACTGCTGCTACCTCTGCGGTCATCTAAGGCACCGGAGGAAGCAGCAGGGCCTACCGGAACTGCGTCACAATCGCTCGCCATTCATTCCTATTTCTAGCACGCTCTCTTGCCTCTCTCACATCTATCCTCCTATCACCCAGAGCTTTCTTCACACCATCCATCCACCCAAACCTTGGCCTTCCTCTTGTACTTCTCCCATCAACTCTTGCATTCATCACCTTCTTTAGCAGACAGCCATTTTCCATTCTCTCAAAATGGCCAAACCACCTCAACACATTCATATCCACTCTAGCCGCTAACTCATTTCTTACACCCGTTCTCACCCTCACCACTTCGTTCCTAACCCTATTAACTCGAGATACACCAGCCATACTCCTCAGACACTTCATCTCAAACACATTCAATTTCTGTCTCTCCATCACTTTCATTCCCCACAACTCCGATCCATACATCACAGTTGGTACAATCACTTTCTCATATAGAACTCTCTTTACATTCATGCCCAACCCTCTATTTTTTACTACTCCCTTAACTGCCCCCAACACTTTGCAACCTTCATTGACTCTCTGACGTACATCTGCTTCCACTCCACCATTTGCTGCAACAACAGACCCCAAGTACTTAAACTGATCCACCTCCTCAAGTAACTCTCCATTCAACATGACATTCAACCTTGCACCACCTTCCTTTCTCGTACATCTCATAACCTTACTCTTACCCATATTAACTCTCAACTTCCTTCTCTCACACACCCTTCCAAATTCTATCACTAGTCGGTCAAGCTTCTCTTCTGTGTCTGCTACCAGTACAGTATCATCCGCAAACAACAACTGATTTACCTTCCATTCATGATCATTCTCGCCTACCAGTTTTAATCCTCGTCCAAGCACTCGAGCATTCACCTCTCTCACCACTCCATCAACATACAAGTTAAACAACCACGGCGACATCACACATCCCTGTCTCAGCCCCACTCTCACTGGAAACTAATCGCTCACTTCATTTCCTATTCTAACACATGCTTTACTACCTTTGTAGAAACTTTTCACTGCTTGCAACAACCTTCCACCAACTCCATATAACCTCATGACATTCCACATTGCTTCCCTATCAACTCTATCATATGCTTTCTCCAGATCCATAAACGCAACATACACCTCCTTACCTTTTGCTAAATATTTCTCGCATATCTGCCTAACTGTAAAAATC
>NC_090748.1:35553475-35555975 GCF_036898095.1 Palaemon carinicauda
TGAAACTTTCACCGTTCGCCAGCGGAGAGGCATTTGCTTGGTTTCAGCGCGCAGAAGTCCAGTTTCGCATCAACGGCGTGACTCGCTCAACCACCAAAGCAGATTATGTTCTCGCGGTGATACCCGAGGACACCTTCCCGGAAATATACGACTGGCTTTGTGAACAAGGAGACACGCCAATAGCGTATGACGCCCTCAAAACATACCTTCAGCAGCAGTACTCGCCGTCGCCAGCCGCCCTTGTAGCAAAGCTTTTTCAGCTCTCGCAACAACCCTTGGGGGACCAAAGGGCTTCGCTTGCCCTCAGGGAAATGAGGAGTATCGCTCGCCTTCAACCTGCCGCAGACGGCTCTCCTCGTGAGGTGAACCTACTTCGTGCCCTTTGGATACGCCGTTTACCCGGACCTATACGCGCTGCCATACCCGACGTCAGTAATTTACCCATAAAGGACTTGATGACCAAAGCCGACGCCCTTATGGACAGCCACTTCTACAGCCACTTACTACCTCCCATCCGCCGCAGTTTTGCTACTACCACTTCAGATTCGGGGCAACTGCGAAGAAATGTGCCGAGGATTGTCAGTGGCCATAAAACGTGTAAGTAGGCCATCGCTAGTGGCAGTGGCCTCCCCTGTTTCTAACCTTTTCTTTTTACAGGATGCAGGAACAGGCGTGCGATTTTTGGTAGACACTGGTGCTTGTCGTTCTCTTTTGCCAAGGAAACTCTTCAAGACACAATGTAGTCTGTCTACATCTGCCGACGTCCGCTTGGTAGCTCTCAACGGATCTGCGATACCCACCTACGGTTACGAGAACCTCACATTATCGTTCGGAAACGTTAAATTCAATTGGAAGTTTCTCATTGCTGACGTCGCCTTGCCAATCCTCGGTGCGGATTTCCTCTCTTATTTCCACCTTCTGGTCGATGTCGCCCACCGACGATTGGTCAACGCAGACTCGTACTTGTCGACACCTCTTCAACCCGCCCCCTCTAACCTCGCTCTCCCCATTAGCGCATCCACGAATGCCTACGCCCACCTCCTCACGTCGTACCCGGAAGTTTTCCACCCAGAACATCGCCAAACGCCCACGGTTCCTGCCAAGCACGGTATTTATCACCATATCAAGACGACGGGACCCCCAGTCTTTGCAAAATTCAGACGTCTGGCACCGGAACGATTGGCAGCCGCCAAACAGACGTTCACCGAAATGGAGGAAATGGGCCTTTGCCAAAAGGCCTCCAGCCCATAGTCGTTACCCTTACACATCGTTCTGAAGAAAGAAGGCTCCCTCCGTCCGTGCGGGGATTACAGGCGCCTGAACATGCAAAGAGAACCGGATCACTACCCCCTCCCAAACATTGCCGACGTGACCTCCTACCTGCACAAAGCAAATGTTTTCTCCACGCTCGATCTCCTGAAGGGGTATTATCAGGTGCCTATGAACCCAGAAGACATCCCCAAGACTGCCATCACCACTCCGTTTGGTACATACACCTTCAATTACTCCTGTTTTGGCCTTCGTAATGCTGGGGCCACGTTTCAACGTCTCATGGATGGCATCTTAGGGGACCTCCCTTTCTGTGTATGTTATGTGGACGACATACTTGTGTTCTCCTCCTCAAAAGAGGAACACCTCCGTCACCTGCGCATCGTGCTCGACCGCCTGCAACAAAACGGCCTTGTAGTCCGGTATGACAAGTGTACCTTTGGCGCAAACGAAATGTCGTTCTTAGGGCACCGCATCACTCCTGAAGGTGTCCACCCCATCCCTGAGAAGGTAGCAGCCGTTCAGAACTTCCCCGTGCCCTCGACCGTCAAAGCTCTGCATGAATTCTTGGGCATGATTAACTATCATCACCGTTTTCTGCAAGCCATTGCCACCACTCTTGCTCCCCTGTACGCCTCCCTCAAGGGCAAGCCGAAGGACCTGAAGTGGGGTCCCCTTCAAGAAGCAGCCTTCTGCAATGCAAAGAAGGCCCTATCAACTGCTGCGGCTCTCACTTTTCCTATCCCACACGCCCCTCTCCTTCTCTCCACCGATGCCAGCGACGTAGCTATTGGTGCAGTACTCGAGCAGGTGGTCAAAGGCTCATTGGCCTTCTTCAGCAGGAAACTGTCCAAGGCAGAATCGGGTTATTCTACCTTCGATCGAGAATTGCTGGTGGTGCACTTGGCTGTCCGTCACTTTCGCCATTTCTTAGAAGGTACGCCCTTCGTCATTCGCACAGACCACATGCCTCTGGTGCATGCCTTCACTCGACAGTCTGACGCTTGGTCCGCCCGTCAACGCCGACATCTCTCCGCCGTGGCTGAATACAATTGCAACCTCCAATACGTCCCTGGGAAAATGAATCCCGTTGCCGATGCCCTGTCAAGAAACAAGTTGGTTACCGTTCAACTGGGATTGGATTACAACGCCCTGGCTGAAGCCCAACGACAGGATCCAGAGTATCAAGCTTGTAGGACATCCTGCACGTCCCTCCGTTGGGAAGACTTTC
>NC_090748.1:35570975-35573475 GCF_036898095.1 Palaemon carinicauda
TATATCATTATTTATTTGGGCATTTAGAGATAGGTTGCAGTTAAGAAATACACCTAGATCTCGAACTTTACTAGATAACGGCACCGAGTCATTATTTATGTTTATTTGAATATAACCTAAGTTTCTCACGCTGTTTCTCTTGCCCACCAGCATGAATTCAGTTTTGTTCTCATTTAATTTTAGTTGTTTATATGTCATCCATTCTCTAACACTCTCAAGAATTCGGTTTAGAGTTTCAGTAGTGTCATCCATATCATTTGTGGAAAAGTAAAATTGTGTGTCATCTGCAAATAGTTTAAACTTCACGCCATGCCTTTGTAGTATTTTTGATAAACCAATAGTATAGATGCAGAATAAGAGTGGGCCAAGTACATTCCCCTGGGGTACCCCTCAGTTTAAGGGGTCATATGATGAATAAGAGTTTCCAATTTGTACACAGTAATTTCTACCAACTAAGTAGTCTTTTAGGTATTCAAAGGTTTGATCTTCAACGCCGATGGACCGTAGATCATTTAGTAGCAGTGCATATACCACTGTAACAAAACCAACACTGAGATCGAGCAGACTTAAGATTCATCCATCATTTCTAGCATATCATTTACAACAGAGTAGATAGCTGTCTCCGTAGAGTACAGTTTTCTGTAAGCAGATTGGTTGTCAGGCAAAGCTTCTATTACTTCTAAGTGGGTGACTAGTTGTTCAATAATTACATATTCAAGCACTTTTGAGATAAAGGATAAATTTGACATAGGTCTATGTGAGCTTAATTCCTGGTAGTCCAGTACATTTTTCAGAACTGGTGTGACTATAGCCATTTTCTCAGATTTAGGAAACTTACATTCATCAATGCTTGCATTTGCTATTCTCATTATTATTTCGGCTAGACTAGAAAAGACTCTCTCTCCAATTACTTCAGATATTGGCATAGGATCGATCTCGCAGTTTGTTTTCTTTGCTCTCTTGATAATTCTGGTGATGTCATCTTGTGTTATGTTGTTAAATCGTATTAATTTTGTCTGTGTACCTGGTGTATCATTAATCTGATGTTGAATATTCGCGAATGACCTGGTTATATTTTCAATTTTGTTTCTAAAGAATACTGGAAAATTATTTGCTAGTTCCTGGTCACTGTATCCATCAGGTAGCTTCTTTTCTATTTACATTTCTCATTATACCTTTCAGAAGTCGATATAACTTATTTATATCTGTTGCTGCTTCGAGGATCTTTCTCTTACAGTATTCTTTTTTTCCTTCATAGTAGGTAGTTATATTGACACGCAGCAATTATGGATTCAACCCAAGTACTTTCAGTTTTTAAACTATTCCACTTTCTTTCTTTAAGTCTTTTTTCCCTCTCTTTTTTTTCCAGTCTCTCCATCAAACCAAGGAGATTGGTCTTTTACGGTTAAAGTATTTTCCATCGGTGGGCACATGGTATCATATTCCCTTTTACACACTTTATTGTAAGTGGTCATAAGTCAGTTAGCACACTTAGCTCCTAACACGTTGGTCACCATGATCACCAGGAATGTTGATAACATCATTTATTTTCTTTGTAACTTCTTCAATAAATATGGATGGAGAATTTTTTTTATTTATGTCTAAAGTTTATTTTCTTTACTAATGCATGTTTCTGTAGAGGCAGACTAAACGTAATGAGTTTGTGTATCGGGGAGAAAGTACATTTCTCTTCGACTTTTATATCAGATACAATATTATTCATGTCATCACTTAGAATTAAGTCTAGCGTATGCCCAAATAAAGTGGTTGTACAGTCGACATTATTCACTAGTCGATATGATTCTAGAAACTCACTAAATGCCAAAGCGTTGGGATTTGATGCGTCATCCATCCAAAAATTGAAGTCTCCACTGATAACTAATTCGTTTTTCTCCATGTTAATCATCTTCAAAAAAGATACTAGTGTTTGTTCTAGGAGGTTTGTAGATTGTTACAAAGGATATTCTTCAATTTTTGGGCGTAAATTATATTTCTATATATCCAAAGCTTGTTACACTAATTCTTTTCAACGTTTTGAGGTTTGAGTAACATTTATGAATAAAGAGTCCGACAGCCCCACCAGACCTACCTTCTCTCGGTATGTGAAAGAAGGCATGTGTGGGGGGCGTCATTTCAGTGATCTTTGCCTTGTCAAAGTTATTTATCCATGTTTCAGATAATGCTAGTCTATCTAAATATTTCTCATTTATTAATTCTCTTATTACCTACAGATTGTATATTTACATAGCCACAGTTTATGACATCCCTAGTAACCATGATCAGTATTTTCCGCTAGTCTTTTCAATTCCAAGTCAAAAGTATTGCAGTCTCTAGAATTTAGTGTTTGGTCACTTGGTCTGTTTAACTTTATGCAGTTTATATACCTTGACACTTGCAAATTACACTCCCTGGTGGAGTGTCTCCCTCAACATTTCCCGCAGACTCTATCTTCATTCTTAGACTTGCAATCTTTTTCAAAATGTCCATACCTCTGACAGTG
>NC_090748.1:35578475-35585975 GCF_036898095.1 Palaemon carinicauda
GAAGAGTCCTAATAGACTCTGGAAAAGTCTCGAAGAGTACATATATCTATGTATGAATACCAGGCAAGCTAATATAGTGGTCTCGCCCTATATTAAGTAAAGCATAGTTTGTAAAGGACCACTGCGTCAATATGAAATATCGACCAGTTTTCCGCACAATACTTGTATTGGACAAAGGTTTTATATCCGCATAGGAGGAAAACCAATGCAACATCGCTTGCATAAAGGAACAATTCTATTAGAATTATCCCAGATAAGGTACATAGAATGAATGCTCAATTATACCAATAAATTGACACAGGTGAAGGAGACGCAAGGTTCTCAAGAACCAGATTATTGACAGGCAATAAATAGACAGGTTAACCACAATTATATATATATATATATATATATATATATATATATATATATATATATATATATATATATATATATATATATATATATATATATATAGAAGAGGATAACCCAAAACTTTAAGCATAAGTATGATAGTAAACAGAGCTTGTTTGTCTGAAAGAAAAAACATTAGATGCCACTTTTAAGATACCGAGGTATCAAAGTCATAAAAGCCTGTATTACAAATCAATGACATTAGCGTTAGAAACGCTCGGCACACATGTCTGCACTTATGCTAGGTTCACCTTCGGAAATGGAACAGTCTGGATGGGCAACACAGTGCCCTCACTTAGTTTGTAGTACAGTATGTAACTACACAATCACCCTGGAATTAATCGTCCCAATTAAGACCACTGTTCGTCGCAGAGTTAAACAGTAGGGTTAACACCGCGACCCACTGCTACCACAGATCTCTTTTAGTTCCTCTACTTGCTTCGCATAGTGGCGAAAGAACACTCTGGAAGACTTCCAGCCAGTGTATGAACGGAGATGTTCAAAATCCATACAATTGAAGAAATTTAAGAATGAGGCAACTTTCCTCGGATCGTGACCTGCGGGTGTATTGTCAGGATCCGCTCTGCGAATAAAATATGTGATTTTCGCTCTGAGTTGATTCAGAGATAAATTTGAGCCTGATGTTTCTCCCCTGAATAGTTGACCACCCTTGAAGTCTGAAGTTCTATGAAGATAGACCTTTAGGCATTCTACTGGACATAGAGATGCATCTTCTTTCAGAGGGCAGATTCTCCAGGGACCCCACCTGTTGGTGGGTAACTCATTCTTGGCGAGAAACGTAGGATCCGGAAACAGGTTCAGTTCTTCCCCATCCAGGAACTGAACACGACCTGCCTCTCTCGAGAGGCTACAATCTCACTAACCCTGGCCCCGGACGCGAGTGCAAAATAGGAAAATAACTTTTTGTGTCAAATCCTTTAACGCACACTCTTCATTGCTCAACAGAGAAGCGAAATGAAGAACTTGTCTAAAGACCATGAAATGGGCTTTGGAGGTGCTGAAGGTCTGAGCCTAGCACAGGCTTTCGGGACTTTATTAAAGATCTCGTTACCTAGGTCGACCTGGAAGGCATATAGAATGGGTCTTGTCAAAGCAGACTTACACGCTGAAATTGTGTTCGCTGCCAACCCTTGACCATGGAGGTGGGGAAAAAAGATAAGCAGAAGTCTGTCAAGATCTCCTGCGGAATCTTCGCGTTGACAAAAGGCCACCCATTTTCTCCAAGATGACTCATATTGCCTTCTAGTAGATTTGCACTTATATTCCTCAAGGAAGTCTATACTGGCTTTCGAAATCCCGAAACGCTTTCTCACCGCTAGGGAGAGAAAATCATGAACTGCAGGGTCCGGGTTTTCTGTAATGAAACACAGACAGTTGACTTCTGGACTCGCTGGGTCAGAACTGGATCTGGTAGTGGTACAAACTTCAGCTAGAGTTCCAATGCCAGGAGGAACCACACGCTGTTCGGCCACTTGTGGGCCACTATTGCCGCTACCCTTTGAAGGATCTCAGTTTGTTGAGGACCCTCAACAGAAGGTTGTGAGGAGGGAACAGATAAATCTTGGACCATCTGTTCCAGTCGAGGGACATCGCGTCCACTGCTTCCGCTAAGGGGTCCTCGTACGGGGCACGTACAGGGGCAACTTCTTGTTGTCTTTCGTCGCAAAGAGGTCTATCTGCAGTTCTGGGACTGATTCAGAATGAAGGAGAATGATCCTGCGTCTAAGGACCATTCCGACTCTATCGGTGTGAACCTGGATAGAGCGTCCGCTGTCACATTGCGGACTCCTTGAAGGTGAACTGCCGACAGGTACCACTTCTTCTTTTCCGCCAATCGGAAGACGGCCAACATCACCTGGTTGAGAGGTGGTGACCTCGATCATTGTCGATTCAAGTATCTCACAACTACCTCGCTGTCTATCACCACTTTATGTGGAACGAATAACGCGGGGAGACTTTCTTTAAGGTAAGGAGCACTGCCCTAGCTTCTAGAAAGTTTTATGAGAAAGGTCTTGAATAGCCTGGACCAAGTCCCCTGGACTTTTTTCCGATGAGAGTGACCTCCCCATCCCTCCTTCGAGGCGTCTGAGTGAATCGTCACCGACGGGGGAGGTGGCTGAAGAAGAACCTGACTTCTTTAGATGTCTGGCTTGGGACCAAGGCCTGAGAAGAGTACTTAGCTGAAGCGGCTGGTCTTCTCAGATCTCTTCACGCGTTTGATGCATAACTTCTCCAAACTCCGATTGCATCCTTTAGCTGTGCTCTTAGCACTGGGTCTGTCACCGAAGCAAACTGGAGAGAGCGCAGTACTCTCTCCTGCTCGTGTCTTGATATCCTTTCGGAATCTTGAAGTCTCTTGACAGAACCCGCTATCTCCTTCCTTTTCTTCGCCGGGGTGGAGAAACGGTGTGACATTAGGTCCCAGTGGATCTTAGCCACTGGAACTTTTGAGATGGAGAAAGTCGAGACTTTTTCTGTTGATCTTGAAGCCTAGGTACTCTAGGAACTGGATCACTTGACTGGAAGCTTGCAAGCATTCTGTCTCGGATGCTGCCCACACCAACCAGTCGTCCAGGTAGGCTACTACCTGAATTCCCTTTAGGCGAAATTGTTTGAGAGCTACGCTCGCAAGCTTCGTAAAAATCCTTGGGGCTATGTTTAGCCCGAATGGCATGGCTCCGAAGGCGTATAGTCTTCGTTGTAGCCTGAACCCTAGGTAGGGGGAGAGTCGATGGCTAATTGGAATGTGCCAGTAGGCGTCTGACAAGTCTATAGAGACGGAATATGCCCTCTTGGGCAGTAAGGTCCTTATGTGTTGCAGTGTTAGCATTTTGAATTTACAATTCACTATGAACTTGTTAAGTGGCGACAAGTCCAGAATGACTCTGAGCTTTTCCGAGTCTTTCTTGGGAACACAAAAAAGCCTCCCTTAGAAATTGATGGGCTTCACCCTTTTTCTCCAACAGTTCTTGAACGTACTCCTCCATAACGGGGGTGGAGTGTTGGAAAAACCGAAGGTACGGGGGTGGAGTGCTGTACCAGCTCCCGCCCAGTCCATTCTTGAGTAGGCTGTGGGCCCAGGGATCGAAGGTCCACCAATCCCGAAATTTCAGAAGTCTCCCTCCTACCGATATCACCTCACTTGGACTGCCGTCCTGAGGTCTTGCCTTCCTGACCACGACCACCCCTGAATCCCCTTCCCCTTGAGGGGCGTCTAGACGAGCCTCTGGTTGCTCCTCTAGGCTTTGCTCGAAAGGAAGTAGACTGCCCTTCGAACGCTGGGGTGAATGCCGTGGACTGTGTCGACAGGGCCTGGGGTACCCACTGAAAGGTGGTCGGGGTTTGTGCCACGATCTGGGGCACTGGGGGCAATGGCAATTGCAGTTGCTGTTGCTGTCTAAGAGGCTTGGCTGGCTGAGACGGTAGCCTAGTCCTCATAGTCTTCCTCTTTGGTTGAGGACCCTCATCCAGGGAAGACTTTCTTTTGATAGCCAGGCCCCACTTCTGGAGAAGGTTTCTATTCTCCAAGGCGGCTTTATCAACAACTTCTTTGACCAAGTCGGTATGGAAAAAGGGCTTTTCCCCAAATGTTGGAGGAGATTAGTTTCTTTAGCTCGTGCCTCACCGTAGCCGAGGTAAACACGAACTCCCTACAAGCTCTCCTTGCCTTGACGAAGCCATAAAGGTCCTTCGTCACTGTGGCCAGATGAGGCTTGGCCACTACCATGAACATTTCATGGACCTTGGGGTCACTTGCCATCGTCTCGAGAGTAGTCTGAAGAGACATTGAGGCAGTCAGTCTTTCTTTTGTATCGAACTCACTTTGCAAAAGAAAGTCAGACAGCTTAGGGAGGTCCTTGCCGAACTGACGTCCGGCAATATCAGCCTCCAACTTTCCCACTGAGAACGTAAGATGGACGTCCTTCCAGTCTTTGTGGTCCATAGGCAGGGCCAGCGACAAGGGTTTACACTCCTCTAGGGAGGGGCAAGACTTGCCGGCCTCGATTGCTTTTAGTACAGCCAGAAACCCTTTCTGTAAAAGGGGGAAGGCTCTAGTAGGCGAGGACACAAAGGAAGGGAGCTTCCTATTCAATGCTGCTACCTTTGAGTTAGAGAAGCCCCTCTCTTTCATCGAGGATGAAAGTAGAGCTTGAGCCTTAGCATGGTCCATCACTATGACCTCCTTAGGCTCTGTCTCCTCCTTTGAAGCTGGTTCCTTCCTCAGCCGGACATAACAGTCCGGATATGATGCCTTGCTGGGCCAGAATTCCACCCTCCAGGGGAACTGAGCCCAGCTTATCCGAGATGACGATCTTTCCAGTCGTCATCGGCATGTGCTCAGCATACCTCCATGGGTTAGCATCTGAGCACAAGGGAAGGTCTTTCACATTGAGCTTTTTCTGGGGCCCCTGTGATTCTGCAAGGCACTGCATTCGCAGTTCCATTTCAGCCGCCTTCTCCTGATTCTCCTTCTGCATTTGTTGGATCATTCCAACAATAGAAGAGAGGGCCTGTCCCAGCTCTACTGGGAGACCGGCCGATGTAGAGGGGCTTGAACTTCATCCTGGGCTTCTGCCAGGAGGTCTTCCTCCTGACACCCGTCCACATCAGACATCCTGTCATTTAGCTGGATGTCTTGCATCGCGACCGCGAATTCAGCATCCATCTGGATCTGAACTTAGGGGATCTCCTCTTGAGGCTGGGGAATCACTGCATCAGCTGATGCCTTAGGGAAAGGATACGCCCTCATCTTCTCACTTGGAAGATAAGGGCCAGAAGTGTTCTTTTGGAAGCCCTTACCCAGGTACGAAGCTTCTTCCTAGCTATTTAAATGTCTCATTAATCAGGTTAGTGCACACAGTACATACCTGAGGGTCCCAATACCGGAGATCATCCTTGGAGACAGCATATGCTGCGTGTCTCCTACAAAACTCATGTCCGCAGAGGTTCTTGCTGCTGACATTGCAGAAAGCACTTCCCCACTTCGGAGTGTCCTTCTGTAAAGAGAAGAAATTTCCATGAGTATCAAGTGAACTATGCATCACTGGATATGCATAGTATAGCATAACAATTCAGAAAGGAAAGACACACACTTGTGTTTCCCTCATAACCCATTGTTGCAGCCTTCCAGATAATAAAATCAAAAATGGTTTATCTCAGCTAGAGTAACCAATGCAAGGTTTCCAGAGGAAACAGGTGGAGCTCACACCTAAGCAATGATTTTAAAATCCTAGATAATAGACAGGGAAGAACTCAGCT
Source organism: Palaemon carinicauda (assembly GCF_036898095.1). Classification (NCBI taxonomy): domain Eukaryota; kingdom Metazoa; phylum Arthropoda; class Malacostraca; order Decapoda; family Palaemonidae; genus Palaemon; species Palaemon carinicauda. The sequence continues at coordinate 35,584,149 of NC_090748.1, forward strand.
TCCTATCTGAGGGCAACAGCAAAGGGATGTGCAAGAAAACACAATAGTGTTAGAAGATACAGTGCTGTACCAAAACCTTTACTATAGTTTTCTTCTTACTGTATATGCTATACAGAAGAATACTAGTACAGTATAGGGGGATGTGTGCCGGCCTGCCTTTGCCGGCCGGCACACACCACAACTAGCTTTAAAGTATACTACTTAACAGCTATAGGGCGGCAGCACTCTGGTTCAAATGCCTGTGCCGGTCGGCAGCAACTGCCGGCCGGTAACAGCCAGAGTTGGCCGGCAATGGCTGCCGGCCAGCAACTACACAAGGTAGTACCCAGCTGCCGGCCACACTCTTGGTGACCGGCAGACAAGGACTGACATAAGCCGGCCGGCAAAGGTACAAGACCGATGCCAGCCGGCAGCAAAAGAACCAGAGGACTACACCTGCCCGGCTGCCGGCCTCATAGGCCGGCAGCCGGGACAGGTACAGCACTAGAAGAAAAATAGAATGGATGCCGGGATAAGAGTGTACACAACCTCCAAGCCCGGCAACCGAAAGAGTGCATATAAGGAAGGGGAGAAACTAATTCAGGCTTCCTTGACCAATGCCGTCCGGCTCTGCCGGCAGGCATGGATGAGGGACCAAGAGAGGTCCGGGCAGCACTCGAAAACATAAGACCCTTGCCGGCCAGCAGCTCTGCCGGCCGGCAATGGGCTGAGTCAATTCCACATCCCAACCTATACTAGGTCCAGAAGTAGAACGACGTACAGTACAGTAAGACCCCTGCCTGCCAGCTCTGCCGGCCGGCAAGGTACAGTACAGTAATGGCTAGGCCATTACGGAGAAAGAGGGGGAAGGGACAAGAGGGTCCTGCCAACCTTGCTTTAGTGACAGATCACCCGCAGCCAAGAAACTTATCTTAGCCTAAGGGAGATCTAAGGGGAAAGGCCAGCAATACTTGCCAGCTTCCAGAGCACCAAAGCAAGGAAGGCGTTGCTACTCCCAAAGGAAGAACTTATCCTCCCCCGAGAACCGCAACAGGATTAGTCTGGTAGATCACAAAAGAAGGAATCATAACTACAGAAACCTTCGGTAGTGACCTAAGGGAGCTAAGCTCCCTTTTTATGTGTTAGGTCAGCGAGGGGGACTCTGCCCCAAGCCAGGCAACACAGACTCAGACTAAAAACTCTGTAGTTCTGTCCCTCTTGAACCATAACTACAGGAACAGGAAGGTACAGTAACACCCTAGTATAGTTTTATCGAAAATAAATTCGGAAAAAACCACTTAGGGATAAGCCCAAGGCTTAAACAGAGGGAAAGGGATTGCATACCTTCTCCGAAGAAAAGAAAGCAACCGGGGAGTATGATAAAGTATACTAAGGCTCCATAAGCAATTAGCCTAGGCACCAAGAGAATCGATTACCTAATTCACCGAAACTCACACGTATACAATCTTGGAAATATTCCACACAGTCTAAAATGTATAAAATATAGCCTAAAGCTTCAATAAAATTTTAATTACACTCGGAAAAACCAAAATCATGCATGAAGTACTAGGACCAAACGACTAGGCTACATGGCCTAGCGTAGGCCAGAATGGCGAATACTTCGCCAAATAATACTAAGCACGAAAGGAAATCCTATGTAATGCTAAATAGCTAAAATTTATTAAAGCAAAACAACCAGGAATGTCGCTCTGACTAACTAATTTATACCTAGCGAGCGACAGTGTCCAGGACACCTCTGGTAGGCTACGGCTCTTGTATCAAAGATTAATCCTATTAATCACTCAAAATTTTACCAAGAGCCTACATTTATACATAACAGACACTATA
>NC_090748.1:35608475-35615975 GCF_036898095.1 Palaemon carinicauda
AATATTAACAATCAACAAACAACAACAAGCTCCAACGAACATCATGATAAGAAATACGGTAATTAAGGACACCAACGCATTCAAGTATTTAGGGAGTATGTTTACAGACAACGGCTATAAGAACAAAGAAGAAATTACTGAACGAATAAAGAAATATAATAAATGCTCTGGAGCACTCTATCCAATTATAAGAGATGCATACGTACCTATAGAAGTAAAGAAAACCATATTTGAAGGATTACTAAAACCAATCATGACATATGGATCAGAGAGCTAGACAAGGACAATCAAAGACAGGAGCAGAGTCCAAGCTTCCGAGATGAAAAGCCTGAAAACAATAATGCACAAAACATGAAGAGATAGAATAAGAAATGTAGATTTTAGAAGGATGGTTGGGGTATCTCCTATGTTGAACAATATTAAGAAGGGACAGCTGAGATGGCTGGGACATTGAGAATGGATGGAAATAGAATTGCAAGGAAGAGATGGGACTGGACGCCTGGTGGGAGGAGATCAAGAGGTAGACCACGTAAACGCTGGAGGGATAGAATTGAAGAGATTCTGACTAAGAACAACATGCCAACAATTCAACAGCTGAGATGAAAGGGAATTTTTGAAAACAGAATTGAGTGGAGAAGACAACTGATTCCACTGACAGGCTGAAAGCCTACCTGGGAGTGGAAGTGAAGTGAAGTGAAGTGAAGTGACATATATATAATATATATATATATATATATATATATATATATATATATATATATATATATATATATATATACATGTATATATATATATATATATATATATATATATATATATATCTATATATAGATATATATATATATATATATATATATATATATATATATATATATATATATATATATATATATAATCTGTATATATATATATATATATATATATATATATATATATATACATATATATATATATATATATATATATATATATATATATACATATATATATATATATATATATATATATATATATATATTTATATATTTAAATATATGTATATATATATATATATATATATATATATATATATATATATATATATATATATATATATACATATATATATATATATAGATAGATAGATAGATAGATAGATACATATAAATAATATAGTAATATCTATTTCACTTACCTTTGGAATAAATGCTTTACATTAGTATTTTACTTGACAAGCCATCCTATTTTTTCCAGGATTCAAATAAGCTGAAAATAAGTTACAATGACCATAATACTGTACTGTAACTTAGCCATCAAGAGAAAAATAAGTTCATACAAGCTCTGCTGTACACAATCCTATTATTTTTGAGGTACAATACTTGAATTCAGGTAAATTATATTAAATTTTCTTTATTCAGGTTTTCCATAACAAACACCGTACTCAGGAAATTAAGAATGGGCGCAGAAATGGCATCTGAAAAATTTGAAATTATTTAAGACTGATTTACTCTCCCATACAGTGAATAAAAAAATCAGAATAACGCTCAGTATTCATCTGAATCAATGTATAGCCATTCTCCAATTTAGTGAATTCTCGTTGCTCTATTTATTTAATATTTTTTAGGCCTCGATAATAAATAGACCCAATTAACGAGAGGTAATTTTTTTTTTTCAAAATGGTGTATCTATTTGAATTTCCTGATAATTAATCTATTGGACAATATTGAATCTTTTCTAATATATTTAACCTAAACATTATAACATTCCGTACTTTTTTTTTTATCAGATTGTACTATATAAAATAAAATTGCTTCTTCCATTTTATCAAAAATTTCTCATACTAATTGATTTTGCATTTTAGGTTTTTAATAATTCCTTGTTACTGGCTTGATAAAAATCCACCATTCAGTACTCCAAAGTCTTAGGGCTAATTAATAAGGTTTTAGAAATGAAAACAGCGGTTCTCCTTCGGTCTTGTAGGACATTAAATACAATCTTGTGTGGTGATTTCTCATTTTTCATTTCACAGGTGTCACACAAATTCAAAGCACGTGATTAGAAAAAGATGGGCAACATTTTAAATTCTATCCTAAATATTTTTTGTAAGATAATTTATTTCAAAAGAAAATTGAACACAATAGTACAAATGAAAACAGCTCTTTTTTCTTTTTCTTTTTGTTTACTTAAGAAATTAAATATCAACAACAACCTGTTGCTACCACAACTATATTTATCTATAATGGAATCAAATCTAGATAAAAAATTTAAATATTCTTGCTACAGAAATTCCAGTTATGTAGCAAGAACTTGAAATAACCGGGAAACTGACTTTCGAAATAACTTTGATATAACGGTTGTTCGTGTCTCGATTGTCCGGCAGTTGATGATAGAAAGACAGAGTAGACATACGTCATTTAGTTAAGTCAGACATTATCCTATTAGTTGATAGCCTTCCTAATTTAAAAGGATAATAAGACAAAATTGGTTTACTTTATTAAGTACTTTTCATTTATAGTTCCCCTAATCAATCAGTATCAAAATAATTTTCCTTTAAAGCACAATCGAAGTTTTATATAACAATACGCTCTTTTTTTTTTAATATGACTTACATTTTTGGTTATCTTTCCATGAACCTAATTTGTATCATTATCTATCATTCCACTTTAAGCAGGGAGATATATCTGAATGACGTATTGCATTTTCATCATCATAAAAGTCCTACATCGCAATATATTTTCATCAATAGTTATTCAAATTCATTGCATATAATCCTACATCATTAAGGGCTATGTTTTTATATGAGTTTCCCATACGATAAATCGAAGATAATTTCTATTTTCAGTGAATTAATTAGACATTCCGATCAAAAGGCAAATGGAAAACAATATTTTACTCTCTTGTGTACTGATCGTGCTTGGAAATTAATGTTTTTTAGATACCGTAATGATAATCCATTTCACGTGAACTATTTGTAACAGCCTCATTATTATTCAATGTAATGTAACCTTTTATATCTTTTTCCCTATCTACGTTTCTAACGCTAATTCCTTATTATTTATTTATTCATTAACGTTAATGGGACAAATCAATATGATTATTATTTCTCCAATTACCTACCAGTGTTTCAGCGTGGAATTTACTTCCTCGTTGTTTATAGATTTACTACTATGAAATCTTAAATTATGGGTTATAGTTAACCCAATAGTTGGAAAAATATAAATTTTTCATATTTGGATTTTAACAGTGATTCTCTCATTGGTTGGTGATCAATCAAATAAAATTATTTTTTTATATTTCTCCGCTGTGTAGAAAAAAATGTCTTTTGAATTTAATCACAAAAATTAATATTAACTTCATAGAATAGCTCTGGTATGGACAAATGCTTAGGTGATTATCGGACAGTTTAACAGTGGACGAAAAAAAAAAAAAAAAAAAAAAAAACGAAATGTCTTACTGCGATGGAAGAAGGATTATCATATTATAAATTAAATGGTATCTCATTTGCAGTTGTCATTAATGGTAGAAAAAATGAACTATTTACTGTATATTTGTTTTTCCTATTAACTTTTATTAGGAAAAACAAAATTAACATAGATAAGGGAAAACGGCCGCGTATTGTTAATGAAAGACTTGAAATTCGTTAAATTCAAAAGCCAACGTAGACTTTATAATAAAGATTACTAATAAGAATTAACCCATTGTGAAAGGCAGAGCAGAAATTGTTGAGCCATAAGCATCTACAAATTGAGAGATGTTAGGATTAAAGGTTACTTGAACCAATGAATTTGAGCAATTAAACCTAAGTTAGAGAGAAATCTGAAATCCGAAGTCCAGTGAAGAAAAAATTCATATATCATAAGATAGTAAAAACGTTCATGTCATATCTTGCAATAAAGAAGTTTTATTACTACTCCAACTCAGTCGGCTGGCTTCAGTGTTTAGAGAGAAAGAGAGCAATAAAGATTCGAAAAATTCTTGATGATTCAAGTTCAAAGTATATAACGAAACATAGGGGATAAAAGGCAGCAGATAATCTTATAAAAGGGCTATAACTGAGCAGGTATAGCCCTTTTATAAGAGTACCTTTTTTCCTATACTCACTGACCATAGTTGTTTTGGCTAATTTTTAAGGTATCCGGCCATTAAAAATTAGCCAAAACAACTATGGTCAGCGAGTATAGGAAAAAGATACTCTTATAAAAGGGCTATACCTGGTCAGTTTTCAATAGAATCACGTCTTTCTTGTTCTTTTGATTATGGCCGTACTCAATATATCTCTAAATACAGTTCCAGTGATACACGCCATGGCTTTAAAACAAATTATTATCGAACAAAAAACAGTTTGTGTTCATGTTTAGTGAGCCTGTATAATTCCCAGTATTACAAATTGCCTTTTCAAAATAGGTAAGAAAGATCCCGATAACTTGTCCCTAACATGTTTCCTGGTAGAGTTCCTAATTAACTATCATCGATATAACCACTGATACTCAATAATAAAGCAGAAACAATATCTAAAATATAATAATATTTACCCGTATTCAGATTTTCATATGGTCGTGACATTTCACACAACAGGAAGCTGTACATTATCATATATCACCTATGAATATATGCTGTGTTTATTTTCAGATATAGTATTGTGCCTCCCTCATCAAAATATATAAGCAATTATCTTGGTTATCATCCGTGTTGAAATTAGAAATTTAATTTTACCTGTAGTGCATATTCAAAATTCTTTTAATATCATGATGATTTCTGTTCAAGAGAGAGAGAGAGAGAGAGAGAGAGAGAGAGAGAGAGAGAGAGAGAGAGAGAGAGAGAGAGAGAGAGAGAGAGAGAGAGATGGTTGCAATTTACTATTCTACCTTGTTAAATATCTGTAGATTATACAGTCATCATTACCTTTACTAATATTGTAACCGTTAGCCAAAATTTCAATCTTAAGAATTTTGTTTCCATCAAATATTGATTATTTCAGAAAATGCCATAAATTATTTTTTTTTTTTTCTAGAAAGAAAGAGAGAGAACTATAATTCCTTAGCTGAGGAAGTTTTTATATCATTAATGGAAAAATCCAGAGGCGAAACCCGCCACAACTAACGTAAAGGTATGCATACACTATACATATTTTAGTTAGATTTGCTCTATATAGAGGACTCTAGATAGTGGAGGAGGTAGTGAGAGTGGTCTATCTAGACCCAATATCTGATTTTGGTAGAGTCGTTGTAGTCTAGTTAGTGTGGAGAGTACGTGTTGAGACTACTCTAGATCTATTTGTTAACAGGAATACACTGTATCAATCCAGGGAGAGAATTGCTGAACAACATGAGGTAAATGATACCCAATGAAAAATATCACTGGGATATCGATTAGATATTCTAATTAAAACCGCAACTACTAAATGTATGGAAAGTTATATTGGTTTGCAATGCTGTTTAGCAGATTTATAATCATTTGTTACCTATGATCATTTCATTACATATATTTGTAAAGTTCTTTGCAAATGTTGGGTATTATGTTAAAAATATTGATGACTCGTACTAGGGGTTTCATCCTTTCGTATTCATGAATGCTTTGTAATGAGTTTACAAATATGATAATAAACCCTAGAGTTAATAGTATTCTACCCTATAGTTCCGCAGTATATATATATATATAACGTATAAGTGTATATAAATATATATATATATATATATATATATACATAAATATGTATGTATATATATATATATATATATATATATATATATAATATATATATATATATATATTCATATATATAAAATATATATATATATATATATATATATATATATATATATATATATATATATATATATATATATATATATATCACCATGATTAATCCTCCAGGAATAATCCAAATTTATAATCCTCCCGAAAGCAAGCCTTTTTGAGTCCATAATCATGTTTTCTATTTCGTATACCTCAATCAACTTCTACAACACAACAAAGAATAACTGATATCACTTAAAACAAGAACAAGAATAAAGGACAAAGGAGGAAGTGTGATCTGCAATCAGAGATAATATTTTCTTTAACTTTTTCCCGTGTGAATTATTTAAAAGATTCATATTATACTCCTTACTTTAGATGAAAAAAAAATTGTGTTTTATTCTATATATATTTTTGCTTTATCACATAGTATACATATTAGTAATATTCAATTTTTCGTTTATAAAAGATTCTTTCATTTATATAACAGATGTACATTTTTAGTCCCTAACGTTAAATAAATATGTATGTTGTAGCTTAAGAACGAAATTGAAAGAGGAAGGTACTGGAATAGAAGTTAAGAAATATCAAAATATATTCATAACATATAAGCGTTTCTCAGTCAATCGCATAATTATGAATAGATAATCAATATTTGTAAATCGTATGAAGATAAGTGCCCTTGCTCCAGCAAACAGAATCTCTGGCTAATTTTAAAAGAGCTTAAACGAATTTCCTTGGAACGTCTGCTTTGAACTGTTGGACGAACACAAATAATAAAAATTTATCGGACAGGATAGCAATTCCAAGTGAAGTTTCCCAGTGCTTACCTATATCATGAGGCCTGTTCCAGCATTGATATACTTTACATTATATCAGTATTATAGCTGTATGTAGTATTGTAAATTTGTATCGAGTCTAACTAACTGTCATTTAAACTCCATTTCAATGGAAAAGTATTAGACGTTCCGCATCTGTAAGCTATTGTTGAATAGAACATATTTTACAGATATTCCAATATAGTAAGGAGTATTCAAAAACCTTAATTACCACTTGAATTGAAATTATAGCCGAACTGGTGCTGGTGTCAATTTGTTACCAAAACTTAACAATTTTTTTTTTTCCGCCTCAAAATAATCTCTTTTTCAGGCTATCATAATTTGTTATATCTTTTGGATATGAATAATACCTTTCTACATTAGATTAATACAATTCTCCTAAATTGATATATAGTTAGAACTCATAGTGAAATGTTTTATATGTCAGTTTTTTTAAATATAAGTATTTTATTATTAAGAAAAATATATAGGCTTTCTTTACTATTTAGCATGATAAACGTTGCTGAATACATATGATTTTTTTTTTATATTTTTCTTCATTTAATAACTACCAGTGCATCAAATTCAAAACGTATTTGAATACTGAAAAATGAAAATGTGGTAGTACGAGAGAGAGAGAGAGAGAGAGAGAGAGAGAGAGAGAGAGAGAGAGAGAGAGAGAGAGAGAGAGAGAGAGAGAGCTGGAGCTTGTAAAAAAAAAGTTATCAGATTTTGCTTTTCACCCTCTACTTTTTTGGGAAAAGGGCAAAAGTTAATATTCTAACGGTATAACCTAGCAGAAGAATCCACGTTACTGACCGGAACCCAACGTTTAATATGCAGTATATTCTGACAGAGGTTGATATATTTGTAGTAAAATAGTTTTCAAGAGTTTTCTATAAATAAACTTTCAGGAATAACAACTACCAATCAGGAGGAATTAAAAATATTTCCGCCAAAAAGTTTT
>NC_090748.1:35633475-35640975 GCF_036898095.1 Palaemon carinicauda
CTCCTACTTCCTGCCATCTACATCCTACCTCTTACCTCTTACCGCTTACCTACTACTTCCTACCTCTTACCATCTAATTCCTACTTCCTACCATCCATATCCTACCTCTTACCTCTTACCTCTTACCTCCTACTTCCTACGTCCTACCTCTTACATCTTACCTTTTACCTCCTACCTTTTCTACACATTTTCTTTTGTACCCTGCCTCCTTAATTTCTTACCTTTCGATGCTTAATTCACTAGCATACCTCCTACTTCCTACCCGTTACCCGTCACCTCTTACTTACCTTTAAATTTACTTTTACATCTTACCACACGCCTTATTTGTTTACCCAAAAATTTGTTTACCTTTTACCTCCCTTACTATTTACCTCGTACCTCCTACATCCATTCCTTGACCGCCTATTCACAACTTATGATATTTTTTTACCTATTATTATTACGTCCTAATCTCTACACTCAACCGCATTCCCCCTCATCATAATATACATCAACATGGACATCTATCAAGTAACTTATCATTCCTACAAGACGTACCTACATGCTACACGCTACCGTGTGATCTACATTAGTCTTTAACGCCGAGTCCTGTGACTGACATGAAAGATAAGTCAATTACCATTACTACCTTCTCTCAAAAATTGGCAACTCCTCGCCATGACTCTGGGTAATGTCAAAAGCAAGCGACCGGTGACACCCGGTCAAAATTTTTATATCAATTCTTTCAGACATTCAATTGAAAAGATGAAAATTTTTTCTTTGTTTTATTTTAGGACATGGAGAGGCGTCCCCGGTCAAAGGTTCCAACCAATTTATCGGTTTTTGGTTAAATATCACTCTTTTTTTTTTTGCGCAAACGTATTAATTGAGTAGATGAGAACTAAAAGAGACCAGATTATTAGTAACAAAATCTTAAATAACTTAAGATTATAATTGGGCATTATGTTTGTCGAAATACATCTAAGTATAAATAAATGTTCGTTATATTTGTCTCTGTTTATTTCTTTGCTTCTATTAGACACGAGAAGAACTAGAAGTAAAGAAAACGACACACAAGGAAAAAAGGTTGAATTAACACAGTAACGTACCTCACGCAGTAAACGATGCACATTGATACCCGGAAAAGTTGCTACCTCCCCGAAGTCAACGTTTCTGGTAATACTATCACCGATCAAAATGGCCTAAAAGACGTGCGTTTATATACTTATTCGTCTATGTCCTACATGAAATTCAATTTGTTTATTTTTATTCTAAATTCTTATTTACATCCACCGCACAACGAAAGCAGTTTTGTAAGCTAAAATTTCAATTAAAAGTTCGGGAAAACAATCGATTACTTGAATAGTTCAATAATTACAACAATGACTGCATCGGTTACCTTTTCGTTGGTATTGGTAATGTTCATCATGGTTGATAAGGTTGGAAATCTGTTGCGAATGAAATGTAAAATGAACTAAAATTTATCAATCCGACGACAGTACAATATGGTAAGTGATGTGCTTGTTTTCTTTTATATAACGTACCCGAGTCCCATCCACGTACCACGGGTTTAATGTTGGACTTTGCCCACCTGCCGTGACGCAATAAACATGGTGTGATGAAGGTCTTATCTGCCCCAACAGTCTTGAAAGTGACGTCAAAGGTACAGGTTTAATATTCTAAACGTTTATGATAATGTCAAATTCCCATGGTAAAATGGGCTCGCATGCACACCTGCGAGAGTTTTAAAATTGAATGCCAGGTGTTAATATTACTGATACCTTGATTTCTCCACTCAAAACCATGTTATCTATTCCTTGGTCAGTAGCCGTGACGTAATTTCATCGTTATTACATTACTGAACTGCCGGCTGCCTCAAATCCCGTACAGTTTCCCACAGATAACACCGAAGAATTCGCCGCAGTATGAACAGAATAGCTTATGAAGCTAGGTGATCTACTAACACCACGGGACCAAACGTACACAATCGAAAGGTCAAGCAGCTTGATATATGTCGTTAACCTACTAAAAGTAAAATACCTGAGCAGCTTGTTTGGGCGTCAAAAAGTAAGCCATACCGCTTATCTGAAATAGCGTGTTATCTCTCATGTTACCTTACCCCACAAGATAATTGATAATAAGGTAAATTCCAGCATAATCTAGGAAACACCTAAGTTCATATTTTCAAAATCTTGTGTCGAACGTCTTTCTAACTCCTTAAGAAACAGAGCTAATGAACATTATCGTAAGCAGAAGAAGGAATCGTTCAATAACAAAGATCACGTGACTTCAGATGTAACATCACGTGATTATCCGAACCATCATAGCAATAATCTAAGATTATGGTTTTAAAATTTTGGGTCGAACGTCTTTGTAGCTCATATCATTCGGAGGCCGATATACAAGCGTTCCCGCTAGTATACTATTTCAAACTTATGTCACGTGACCTTACCCCACGTGACCATCTAAATGCGTCCGCAAATAGCCTAGGCCACAATTTAAGTTCAGACCTACAAAACCTTTGGTCAAACGTCTTTCTAGCTGATTCAGAGGCTGAGAAACAAGCATTGCCGTTATAGTACTTTTTGAAAACTCATGTCACATGACCCTACCACACGTCACCACCTGGTCACATCCGCACATAGCCTAAGCCAACTTTTATAAGTTTATCTTCAAAACCTGGGGTCGAACATCTTTCTAGCTTATTCAGAAGCTGAGAAATAAGCTCCCCGTTTCTGCTTTTGAAGCGTCTATCTCTATATCTATCTATCTATCTATATATAGAACACTAAATGTTTATGCAAAATATGCCATATTTTGGCATATCTTTGACGTGATATCTCTTGACCCTTAAAAGATAGGGACTTGAAACTTTCAGGATCGCTTAGAAATAATAAGAAAAGGCAAATCCTAAAGTTTCAAGCTTCTACTTTGTCGGGAAAGTACTTTTCTAAAAACCCGTATTTTCGCGTTTTGGTAATCGTATATAACAGCGCTGGCCGCATTTTTGTGTTTTGCATGCAATACTCAATATCTCAAAAGCCTTTTGAGCTAGAGACTTGAAACTTCCAGGTTCACCTATGTGTTATTAGAAGACAATAATAGCCAAATTTCATGCCAATATTCCATCGGGAAGTACAATGAACTTAGGATCCATAATTGCGGGTTTTATCCATTCCCCTTGCTTTTATTTTAAGGGAGTGGGGAGGAGAGAGAGAGGGCGTTGTTTTGTCCCCGGTTGCGCTTGCCAGCGCTGTGATATATATATATATATATATATATATATATATATATATATATATATATATATATATATATATATATATATATATATATATATATTGTGGAATGGGCAAACGCTCTTAGGAGATGTTTAAGGATAAGAGAATATTATCAAACTTAAGTGATTTGCATATCTCTGAATATTTTACGTCCCTCTTAATCCACTTTAGTTAGCATCCTTAGCCTTAAGGTCATTCTATTACGTTCCCTTTTCTATTTCTATTTGGTATGTAACTCGGATACGTTTTAGGGTTGCATTCGTCTGTCTGTTTATCCGACTAGGCGAATTTGTGACTATTTTCTATTTTTCAACATTCCTTTGTTCATGGCAGAATTGTTAACAAACTACTGTGGGTAAAAGTTCGCTTTTGGGTGTATTATAGGTTATTATAATCATTGGTGTTATGTAACTGAAGGCATCTTTCTAATATTTGATTGGAAAATGATGAATGATGCAAAGTAACGCAGGTATTTCTGGTTAACTGGTATGATGATACTTAGAATGAACTAGATGAGTTCTTTAAAGCTCTTATGGGTTAGATTTTAGAAGCATACTATTCTTCGTTAATTAGCAAACAGTCTTTGTCCTGAAAACATTATATGGAATCTCTTAATCTTTACTTAGCACCGTCTCAACCTCTTGATGTTTGTCATCTACAGATAATTTGCTCATTTCTGAAGATTTTCAACATGTCACGATACAAGACAAAGCACAGACATGTTATTGATACAAATGAGAAGTTCTTCATGATGGAAAAATAGCAAGAAAAAGGTAAGGTGTAGAATACGCCATTTTGTCACCAATTTCTCACGCCTAAGCTTCCTCACGCCTACCCCCCGTTACGTTCACTTAGATTGACCTCCAACCACCCACGTCTCAGGTTCCGGATCCACCAAAATCGGTGTTCCCATCTTCAGAGATTATTTTAATGCGTTATTCCTATTGGAGGATGGTGGATATGCGCATGATCCTCCCATAGTTGTTGGAGGAAAAGTTTTCCCTTTACAAATAATGGGCTGATCAAACCTATTGGATCGTAAATCGAGACCAACAGGGAAAGTACCCTACGCTTCGTAGGCACCCATCCCTCTCCCAATTCACTAATCCCCTTACTTGCCTTCACACACAATCAGTCTACGTCCCGGGCCCATCGCAGCCCGAGCACGTTCACACTCACAGGCTCACTCCACTGTCTCTCGCTATCGAAGGCCAAGTGATTGCTTGCCCACCCTTCCAAGGGCATACCCGCCCCCTTTAAGATGTTATTAACAGACTCATGCTCTTGCCTCATGTGTTCTAAATCCTCAAATGTGGCCAGATAGTTATCGACATAAAAGGATTTTACTAAATCTTGCCGGCCTTCCTCTTTAAAATGACAATTTAATATCTGTTGTAGCAAAAATGGACTTGAAGTGATGCCGAACACCACGACTCTAAAGGCGAAGGTAATCGCTCGACCAGCTGCCTCGCGCCACAGAAATCTTGTGTATTTGGCATCACGAGGATCTAACAAAACACGATGGAATACTTTACTTATGTCGGCTAACATGGCATATCGGTTCAACCTAAACCTTATGATTAAACTATATGCTACCTCTACCAAATTGGGCCCAGATAAGAGACATTCATTCAATGACTTACACCCCTTTGACTTTGCCGAGGCATTGAACACGATTTTAAGGGGGGTGGTACGGCTGTCTTTCCTGACCCCAAAGTGTGGCATGTAATAACCTTCCACTATGGGATCTTTCACCTCAGATATAAAACCTGCTTCGATATATTTGTCTATCACTCCCTGATATTGTTCAAAAAATATTTCCTATCCTTTCTGAATTTGGTCTGCAACGACTCTAACTGCGCTACAGCGTTACGATAATTTGTTTCTGGCCTAGCATCTGACCCGAATGGTAGGCTAACCTGATATCCCTCAGGTTTTTTCACAACGCTTTGCGATACCTTTCGCATGGCCTCGGCCTCGCGAACAGTGTATTGCTCAGATGGGGCGATGCCAACACATTCTAAACGCCACCACTCGTCTACATCACACATATATGGCTCATTCGTGATTCTGCACACTCTCAACGTTCTCACCTGTTCAATCCTCTCCCCTTGCAGTAGCCACTGCGGCACCTTCCCATATGGCGACATGCCATCTTGCGTCAGGAAAAGTTTGATCCCATCAACTCTCTCCACGCCTATTACAAAATAACTAAAGTAGTCAGCCCCTACTAATACGTGGACATTCTTCAACACATCCGACTTGTTGGCTGGATCAGCTAACGTGACTCCCTTGGTCAACAGATGCTGTCTGACTTTACCATAACTAGCGTTATGTATCGGGACGTCTACGCTCTCATGTGCTACTAGTTTCATACGCACGATTCTTTTGCCCATTTCAACCCTGCAACTTACTACATCATATTTTCCGCTTATTTCCTCGGAACCAAACGGAGCTATATTTAAGGATACTCGTCCTACCACCGGTAGGCCTAATTGACGGGCAATTTTTGCTGAAATGAAGCTCCTCTGGCTTCCTTGGTCGAGGAATAGGCGGACTCGCTTACTACCTTGCTTTTGTTGGATACCAGCCATGGCTGTTGGCAAGATAGTGCATGGGAGGTCCACATCAGACCTCTGTACAATCTTTGCGCTTGTGCATGGTTTAGCCTCTACTTTATTCTTGGGTGGTCGGGGGGAAGTTTCGGGCTGCTGAGGCGTCGCATTCACTACGGGGCGGGACGTCGTTGTTTGACTATTACTATGACTAGGGATCGATTACGGTCTACCCGCATCGAAATTGCAGTGTGGTGCTTAGCATTATAGTTTCTACAGGAATTTGAAACGGGACATTTATCGCTACGATGACCTGATTTCGTACAATTAAAACAAAGACCCCTTTTCAGCAAAATGCGACGTCTGGCAGCTACATCAGTCACTTGGCGACATCTGTGAGGCGGGTGCTGTTCGCTACAAAATGGGCAGGAATTATTGTGGATGGGATGGGTTTTCGGTCTTACACTACTGTCTGGTCTTTTGTCACTCTCAAGACTGTCACCTCTCTGCAACGCATCGTCTTCTAGCATTCTCACAATAAAGTCTATTGCCTCAAAAAACTCTTCCAACGTATAGTCACATTTTCTTAAATGCTCGACCACTTTGCGGTAGAGCTTTCCCTCAGATAATTTTTGATTAATGAGACTCATGACCATGCCCTGGCCTATGTCATTGGTACTCAGTCTTTTGATTTGTTCGATTATGATGGTCAACTCAAAACGGAACCTTTTGAGTTCTACTGGGTTTAGTGACGGCACAAAGATGTTGACTAATTTGTGGTGCAGAATCACGAGTGTCTGGTGCACATTGCCATATTGCTTGTCTAAAAGGTCTAATGCTACACTATAGTTCGCGGCGGTTACACTTAGAGATTTGATGATTCTAAGTGGCTCTTTGCCCAACGTCCCCAATAAATACGTAAATTTAGACACTTCGTCTAAATCCGCTCTTCGATCCACGTGGATCGTGAAGAGCTCACGGTACGATGCGTACTCTTGCACTTCCCCTTCAAACGTGGGGAGAGGCAGCAACTTCAAACTGGGGAGGGCAACATTCCCCGTTGAAGTGCTTTTCATTTGGTCTATCCTATTATACAGTAGGGTAGAAGCGCGTGTAGCTTCACCCAACGTATGCCTGATTCGGGCTTCAATACTAGATTCAAGTTTCACACACTGGCTTTTGTATAGCTCTCTTAGCTGTCGGACCTCTACCTGCAACTCCGTTGCCAAATTTTGGTAAACGGACTCAGAATAGGTCTCTAATAGCGCTCTTTGCGTTTCGCTAAGTAAGTCGTTTATTAGGCCCATCGACGCCTCGATGTGCACGATCGTGGCCACCGCCATCTTAATTAACTTTACTTTACGTTTGGGGCGGGGGGGGGGGTGGCAAAGCAAGAAATGAGAAGTGTTTTACGTTAGGAAGGGACTCAAAAAGCTGACCCACGTGGTCGATCGCACATCGGGACGTAGAGGACCTTAATTGTTCGTCTCTCTCTCTCTCTCTCTCTCTCTCTCTCTCTCTCTCTCTCTCTCTCTCTCTCTCTCTCTCTCTCTCAAAAGCTCATATTTTAAATTAGTCCTGTCCGGCTCTGGGAAGCGCTTGCGATCCGGTTCGAAGGACCAAATGTTGTGATATTCACCAGTTTATTAAATCTACCCGATGTACTGGGCGGATCGCAAGGCCAT
>NC_090748.1:35645975-35653475 GCF_036898095.1 Palaemon carinicauda
AACTCGTCGACGTCTTCAGTCGTCATGTCGCCAAACCCGTCACCTCCAATTATGGCAGCCAACTGCACAGATTTCCGTATTGCAGAGTGTTGGATTTCCGACGGAGTAAATCCCTTGTCGTCGTAAACAATATCGGGCCACAGCTTCTTCCAGCTCGCATTCACGGTTGCAGGTTTCATCTCTTGAAGTGCCTTCTGAATATTCTGCAGGCACGTGGCTATAGTGTACTGCCGCCAGTACGCCTTCAAGTTGAAATCTTCATCCTCGTCATCTTGGGCAGCATCCACACACGCAACGAGGTCCGCCAAGGTATTCTTCGTGTAGAGGGCCTTGAACGCCCTGATAACCCCCTGGTCCATTGGTTGAATTAATGACGTGGTGTTGGGTGGCAGGAACTCAACCTGAACGCCCTCACGCGACAGGTCAGTTGCGTGTCCACCAGCGTTATCCATAAGGAGAAGGATCTTGAATGGCAAGCCCTTCTCTAAGAGATATTCATGGACTTGCGGGATGAAACACTGGTGGAACCAGTTGGAGGTCAGCATCTTCGTAATCCATGCTTTTTGATTATGCATCCAGTACACGGGAAGGAGATTCTTATTTTTATTTTTCAAAGCGCGAGGATTTTTCGACTTATAAATAAGCCCCGGCTTTAACAAAAATCCAGCAGCATTGCCACACATCACGAGGGTAACGCGATCCTTGAATGCCTTAAAGCCAGAGGCTTTGGCTTCCTCTTTGAACAGGAAAGTTCGCGACGGCATTCTCTTCCAAAACAAGCCAGTCTCATCCATATTAAAGACTTGTTCCGGCTTGTATCCACCTTCGGCGATAATATTCTTGAACGTCTGGTTCACGTAAGTTTCAGCAGCGGCAGTGTCAGCGGAAGCAGACTCCCCATGCAGGGAAACGCTTTTCAGGGCGAAGCGTTTCTGAAACTTCGCGAACCATCCTTTGCTTGCGGAAAAACGTTTCTGAGGCTGGGAATCAGTGGATGTCCCTGGTTGAGGATCATCTGCATCATCATCATCTTCAGCATGGTTGCCGTCGTCGTCTTTAGGTTCCTTTGCAGCAAAATTCTCATATAAACTCAAAGCCTTTGTTTGGATGGTGTTCGTATCCAAGGCTATGTTCTTCTTCCGGCAGTCGGCAATCCACACAGCTAAAGCACCTTCCATGCGTACGATCGTTTTATTACGCGTTGTAACGACTCGCTTCGCTGATCTGCTAAAGGTGATTGCAGCAGTCTTTCTAATGTTCGCCTCGTCCTTTTTGATATAGCGAACGGTGGATTCGTTGATGCCAAAATGGCGGCAGGCGGCCGCGTAACTTCTACCATCTTTTAACATGTCGAGAAGCGTAACCTTCTAAGCTATCGTCATCATCCTTCGGTGGCGTTTAGGCTCACTACCAGCCTTACTAGAAGCAGAACGCTTGGGAGGCATTGTACAGTAGGATTTAACAGAGAGTTCAACAAAAAGTTCAACTTAAAACAGTCGCACACAGCACAGATTAAACTTCACAAACTTAAGAACATCTACTCAGCAATACGCGGAAAGAGAAAGTGAACGATCCAGCCCCGCGAGAACTTTGATGCTGCGGGTAGAAGATGCGGGCAAAACACCAATCACAGGCTAGATAACAAAACTTGAGTTCTGATTCGTCATCTATCAGCGCTTGAACCAATCACAACCCGTCTTACAGTACTATGATGCGTTGGTTACTCATAGAAGATGCCCCACGCATACTGAACGTACGTAGATTAAGTACAATACCGTAATAATAATAAATAATGATAATAATACTGTACAGTAATAATAATAATAATAATGATAATAATAATAACAATAATAATTTTATTAACAACAACAACAATAATAATAATAATAACAATAATAATAAAAATTTACGTACGCTATTTTACCCCTCTCTCTCTCTCTCTCTCTCTCTCTCTCTCTCTCTCTCTCTCTCTCTCTCTCTCTCTCTCTCTCTCTCTCTCGTACACTTATTCGAAATGTGATTTTTGCAACAAAGAATATTATTGGATGCAGTACTGTACTACGCACGTATACATACAAAAGATTCATGGAAAAGAAGCACATCCATTACAGTACACACCATTCTAATATGGTATGACTGCATCTGATTTGCGTTTCATGTTCGATTTAATTTTACTACGTACTGAATTATCGTATGATCACATTCTCTTTTCGTGTTTTATTTCTTTCTGTGCTGAATTATATATCATATGTAATGCAATGAACAATCAGTAAGAGCAGATATTACTAATTACAGTATTAATGGAATTACAGGTAACAAAATATCGTATTTGGTTGTCTTCAGATTTCGCGGTATTTTCGAATTTTCCGGAAAATCCGCGATATGTATATATATATGGGTTATGGGAAAAACCCGCGAAGTGGTGAATCCGCGATTGTCGAACCGCGAAGTAGCGAGGGTTCACTGTATCCCAGATAAGGTACATAGAATGAATGCTCAATTATACCAATAAATTGACACAGGTGAAGGAGACGCAAGGTTCTCAAGAACCAGATTATTGACAGGCAATAAATAGACAGGTTAACCACAATTATATATATATATATATATATATATATATATATATATATATATATATATATATATATATATATATATATATATATATATATATATATATATATATATATATATATATATATATATATATAAGAAGAGGATAACCCAAAACTTTAAGCATAAGTATGATAGTAAACAGAGCTTGTTTGTCTGAAAGAAAAAACATTAGATGTCACTTTTTAAGATACCGAGGTATCAAAGTCATAAAAGCCTGTATTACAAATCAATGACATTAGCGTTAGAAACGCTCGGCACACATGTCTGCACTTATGCTAGGTTCACCTTCGGAAATGGAACAGTCTGGATGGGCAACACAGTGCCCTCACTTAGTTTGTAGTACAGTATGTAACTACACACTCACCCTGGAATTAATCGTCCCAATTAAGACCACTGTTCCTCGCAGAGTTAAACAGTAGGGTTAACACCGCGACCCACTGCTACCACAGATCTCTTTTAGTTCCTCTACTTGCTTCGCATAGTGGCGAAAGAACACTCTGGAAGACTTCCAGCCAGTGTATGAACGGAGATGTTCAAAATCCATACAATTAAAGAAATTTAAGAATGAGGCAACTTTCCTCGGATCGTGACCTGCGGGTGTATTGTCAGGATCCGCTCTGCGAATAAAATATGTGATTTTCGCTCTAAGTTGATTCAGAGATAAATTTGAGCCGGATGTTTCTCCCCTGAATAGTTGACCACCCTTGAAGTCTGAAGTTCTATGAAGATAGACCTTTAGGCATTCTACTGGACATAGAGATGCATCTTCTTTCAGAGGGCAGATTCTCCAGGGACCCCACCTGTTGGTGGGTAACTCATTCTTGGCTAGAAACATAGGATCCGGAAACAGGTTCAGTTCTTCCCCATCCAGGAACTGAACACGACCTGCCTCTCTCAAGAGGCTACAATCTCACTAACCCTGACCCCGGACGCGAGTGCAAAATAGGAAAATAACTTTTTGTGTCAAATCCTTTAACGCACACTCTTCATTGCTCAACAGAGAAGCGAAATGAAGAACTTGTCTAAAGACCATGAATTGGGCTTTGGAGGTGCTGAAGGTCTGAGCCTAGCACAGGCTTTCGGGACTTTATTAAAGATCTCGTTACCTAGGTCGACCTGGAAGGCATATAGAATGGGTCTTGTCAAAGCAGACTTACACGCTGAAATCGTGTTCGCTGCCAACCCTTGACCATGGAGGTGGGGAAAAAAGATAAGCAGAAATCTGTCCAGATCTCCTGCGGAATCTTCGCCTTGACAAAAGGCCACCCATTTTCTCCAAGATGACTCATATTGCCTTCTAGTAGATTTGCATTTATATTCCTCAAGGAAGTCTGTACTGGCTTTTGAAATCCCGAAACGCTTTCTCACCGCTAGGGAGAGAAAATCATGAACTGCAGGGTCCGGGTTTTCTGTAATGAAGCGCAGACAGTTGACTTCTGGACTCGCTGGGTCAGAACTGGATCTGGTAGTGGTACAAACTTCAGCTACAGTTCCAATGCCAGGAGGAACCACACGCTGTTCGGCCACTTGTGGGCCACTATTGCCGCTACCCTTTGAAGGATCTCAGTTTGTTGAGGACCCTCAACAGAAGGTTGTGAGGAGGGAACAGATAAATCTTGGACCATCTGTTCCAGTCGAGGGACATCGCGTCCACTGCTTCCGCTAAGGGGTCCTCGTACGGGGCACGTACAGTGGCAACTTCTTGTTGTCTTTCGTCGCAAAGAGGTCTATCTGCAGTTCTGGGACTGATTCAGAATGAAGGAGAATGATCCTGAGTCTAAGGACCATTCCGACTCTATCGGTGTGAACCTGGATAGAGCGTCCGCTGTCACATTGCGGACTCCTTGAAGGTGAACTGCCGACAGGTACCACTTCTTCTTTTCCGCCAATCAGAAGACGGCCAACATCACCTGGTTGAGAGGTGGTGACCTCGATCCTTGTCGATTCAAGTATCTCACAACTACCTCGCTGTCTATTACCACTTTATGTGGAACGAATGATGCGGGGAGACTTTCTTTAAGGTAAGGAGCACTGCCCTAGCTTCTAGAAAGTTTTATGAGAAAGGTCTTGAATAGCCTGGACCAAGTCCCCTGGACTTTTTTCCGATGAGAGTGACCTCCCCATCCCTCCTTCGAGGCGTCTGAGTGAATCGTCACCGACGGGGGAGGTGGCTGAAGAAGAACCTGACTTCTTTAGATGTCTGGCTTAGGACCAAGGCCTGAGAAGAGTACTTAGCCGAAGCGGCTGGTCTTCTCAGATCTCTTCACGCGTTTGATGCATAACTTCTCCAAACTCCGATTGCATCCTTTAGCTGTGCTCTTAGCACTGGGTCTGTCACCGAAGCAAACTGGAGAGAGCGCAGTACTCTCTCCTGCTCGTGTCTTGATATCCTTTCGGAATCTTGAAGTCTCTTGACAGAACCCGCTATCTCCTTCCTTTTCTTCGCCGGGGGGGAGAAACGGTGTGACAAAAGGTCCCAGTGGATCTTAGCCACTGGAACTTTTGAGATGGAGAAAGTCAAGACTTTTTCTGTTGATCTTGAAGCCTAGGTACTCTAGGAACTGGATCACTTGACTGGAAGCTTGCAAGCATTCTGTCTCGGATGCTGCCCACACCAACCAGTCGTCCAGGTAGGCTACTACCTGAATTCCCTTTAGGCGAAATTGTTTGAGAGCTACGCTCGCAAGCTTCGTAAAAATCCTTGGGGCTATGTTTAGCCCGAATGGCATGGCTCCGAAGGCGTATAGTCTTCGTTGTAGCCTGAACCCTAGGTAGGGGGAGAGTCGATGGCTAATTGGAATGTGCCAGTAGGCGTCTGACAAGTCTATAGAGACGGAATATGCCCTCTTGGGCAGTAAGGTCCTTATGTGTTGCAGTGTTAGCATTTTGAATTTGCAATTCACTATGAACTTGTTAAGTGGCGACAAGTCCAGAATGACTCTGAGCTTTTCCGAGTCTTTCTTGGGAACACAAAACAGCCTCCCTTAGAAATTGATGGGCTTCACCCTTTTTCTCCAACCGTTCTTGAACGTACTCCTCCATAACGGGGGTGGAGTGTTGGAAAAACCGAAGGTACGGGGGTGGAGTGCTTTACCAGCTCCCGCCCAGTCCATTCTGAGTAGGCTGTGGGACCAGGGATCGAAGGTCCACCGATCCCGAAATTTCAGAAGTCTCCCTCCTACCGGTATCACCTCACTTGGACTGCCGTCCTGAGGTCTTGCCTTCCTGACCACGACCACCCCTGAATCCCCTTCCCCTTGAGGGGCGTCTAGACGAGCCTCTGGCTGCTCCTCTAGGCTTTGCTCGAAAGGAAGTAGACTGCCCTTCGAACGCTGGGGTGAATGCCGTGGACTGTGTCGACACGGCCTGGGGTATCCACAGAAAGGTGGTCGGGGTTTGTGCCACGATCTGGGGCACTGGGGGCAATGGCAATTGCAGTTGCTGTTGCTGTCTAAGAGGCTTGGCTGGCCGAGACGGTAGCCTAGACCTCATAGTCTTCCTCTTTGGTTGAGGACCCTCATCCGGGGAAGACTTTCTTTGATAGCCAGGCCCCACTTCTGGAGAAGGTTTCTATTCTCCAAGGCGGCTTTATCAACAACTTCTTTGACCAAGACGGTAGGGAAAAAGGTCTTTTCCCCAAATGTTGGAGGAGATTAGTTTCTTTAGCTCGTGCCTCACCGTAGCCGAGGTAAACACGAACTCCCTACAAGCTCTCCTTGCCTTGACGAAGCAATAAAGGTCCTTCGTCACTGTTGCCAGATGAGGCTTGGCCACTACCATGAACATTTCATGGACCTTGGGGTCACTTGCCATCGTCTCGAGAGTAGTCTGAAGAGACATTGAGGCAGTCAGTCTTTCTTTTGTATCGAACTCACTTCGCAAAAGAAAGTCAGACAGCTTAGGGAGGTCCTTGCCGAACTGACGTCAGGCAATATCAGCCTCCAACTTTCCCACTGAGAACGTAAGATGGACGTCCTTCCAGTCTTTGTGGTCCATAGGCAGGGCCAGCGACAAGGGTTTACACTCCTCTAGGGAGGGGCAAGACTTGCCGGCCTCGATTGCTTTTAGTACAGCCAGAAACCCTTTCTGAAAAAGGGGGAAGGCTCTAGTAGGCGAGGACACAAAGGAAGGGAGCTTCCTATTCAATGCAGCTACCTTTGAGTTAGAGAAGCCCCTCTCTTTCATCGAGGATGAAAGTAGACCTTGAGCCTTAGCATGGTCCATCACTATGACCTCCTTCGGCTCTGTCTCCTCCTTTGAAGCTGGTTCCTTCCTCAGCCGGACATAACAGTCCGGATATGATGCCTTGCTGGGCCAGAATTCCACCCTCCAGGGGAACTGAGCCCAGCTTATCCGAGATGACGATCTTTCCAGTCGTCATCGGCATGTGCTCAGCATACCTCCATGGGTTAGCATCTGAGCACAAGGGGAGGTCTTTCACATTGAGCTTTTTCTGGGGCCCATGTGATTCTGCAAGGTACTGCATTTGCAGTTCCATTGCAACCGCCTTCTCCTGATTCTCCTTCTGCATTTGTTGGATCATTCCAACAATAGAAGAGAGGGCCTGTCCCAGCTCTACTGGGAGACCAGCCGATGTAGAGGGGCTTGAACTTCATCCTGGGCTTCTGCCAGGAGGTCTTCCTCCTGACACCCGTCCACATCAGACATCCTGTCATTTAGCTGGATGTCTTGCATCGCGACCGTGACTTCAGCATCCACCTGGATCTGAACTTAGGGGATCTCCTCTTGAGGCTGGGGAATCACTGCATCAGCTGATGCCTTAGGGAAAAGATACGCCCTCATCTTCTCACTTGGAAGATAAGGGCCAGAAGTGTTCTTTTGGAAGCCCCTTACCCAGGTACGAAGCTTCTTCCTAGCTATTTA